>NC_091474.1:133301489-133602114 GCF_036971445.1 Narcine bancroftii | reverse complement strand
CTAAATTTGGCCTCACCAATGCCTTGTACAGTTTCATCATTACTTCCCAACTCCTCTATTCTATGCACTGATTTATATAAGCCAGCATACCAAAGGCCTTCTTCACCACGCTATCCATATGCGCTCCTACCTTCAGGGAACAATGCACCGTTATTTCCAGATCTTTTTGCTCCACTGCTTTCTCAATGCCCTCCCATTTACCACATATGTCTTGCTTTGATTATTCTTTCCAAAATGAAGCACCTCACACTTATCAGCATTAAACTTAATCTGCCATCTTTCTGCCCACTCCTCTAAGCAGTTTAAATCCCTCTGCAATCTTTGAAAACCCTCTTCATCATCCACAATACCCCCTATTTTAGTATCATCTGCATATTTACTAATCCAATTTACCGCCTCCAGATCATTAATATATATGACAAACAGTATTGGTCCCAATACCAAACCCTGAGGTACACCACTTGTCACTGCCCTCCATCCTCCATCTTCTACTATTCTCCGGCACCTTCCTTCCAGCCACTGTTGAATCCATTTGACTATCTCCAAATTAATACCCAAGGACTTAGCCTTCCTAACTAACCTCCCATGTGGAACTTTATTGAAGGCCTTACTGAAGTCCATATAGACAACATCCACTGCTCTATCCTCATCAACATTCCTAGTGAGCTCTTCAAAAAATTCGACAAGATTGGTCAAACACGACCTTTCACGCACAAATCTGTGTTGAGTGTCCCTGATCAGACCCTGTCCCTCCATATACTTATATATACTATTTCTAAGAACGCTTTCCATCAATTTACCTACCACAGAAATCAAACTTACAGGCCAATAATTGCTAGGCTTGCTACTCAAACCCTTTTTAAACAAAGGAACCACAAGCGCAATATGCCAATCCTCCGGCACTATACCCGTCTCTAATAACATTTGAAAAATCACTGCCAGAGCCTCTGCTATTTCCTCACTAACTTCTCTCAAGGTCCTGGGGAAAATCCTGTCAGGACCTGGAGACTTATCCACCTTTATATGTTTCAAAAGCTCCTGTACTACCTCTTTCTTAATCACTATAGTCTCCATATTTACCCCCTTTGCTTCTTTTACCCTGCACAGTTCAATATCCTTCTCCTCAGTAAATGCTGAGGAAAAGAAATTGTTCACGACCTCCCCCATCTCTTTTGGCCTCACACACATTTGTCCTTTCTGATTGTCTATTGGACCAATTTTGTCTCTCACTTTCCTTTTGCTATTTACATATTTGTAGAAACCCTTTGGATTTATTTTCACTCTGCTTGCTATAGCCACCTCATCCCTTCTTTTAGCTTTTCTAATTTCTTTCTTAAGATTCTTTTTATATTCAATATCGTACCCAAACATCTTTTTTTCCCCATTTCTTATATTTATTGTAGTACTCCCTCTTTTTTCGAACCATGTTTCCAATATCCCTTGAGAACCATGGCTCTCTCAAACTTTTGACCTGACCTTTCAACCTAACAGATTTATAAACATTTTGTACTCTTAAAATCTCTCCTTTAAAAGACCCTCCATTTCTCTATTACATCCTTCCCAGAAAACAAATTGTCCCAATCCACCCCTTGTAAATCCTTTCACATCTCCTCAAACCTAGCTTTTCCCCACTCAAAAACCTCAACTCTGGGCCCAGACCTATCCTTTTCCATAATTACCTTGAAGCTAATGGCACTATGATCACTGAACCTGAAGTGTTCCCCCACACATACCTCTGTCACCTGACCCATCTCATTCCCCAAAAGTAAATCCAACACAGTTCCCTCTCTCGTTGGTACCTCCACGTATTGTTGTAAAATGCTATCCGGCACACATTTTACAACTCCAACCCATCCAGCCCTTTCATGGGATGGGTTCATCAACTTCAGTTTGGTGTTTAATGCAATCATTCCCCAGAGGCTGGTAGAGAAGGTGTTGTCATTGGGACTCAACACCCCTCTTTGTAACTGGATTCTGGACTTCCTAACAGAAAGACATCAATCTGCCTAGGATGGTAGCAAAATGTCCAGCACCTTCAAGCTGAGCACTGGTGCACTTGAGGACTGTGTGCTCAGCCTGGTCCTTTTTAATGCTATGACCCATGAGTACATCAGCAGTTCTACCTCCAACAGTGCCAATAAATTGCAGATGGCTCAACAGTAGTTGGCCCCATAAGCAACAATGATGAGTCACACTGGTCCCGTGATGCGGGGAGAGTAAGAGAAGGTGGATTCTGAGAGCTCCCAGGATTTTTGATTACAAACAACGTCAAAACCTCAACTGACCAGTCCAAAATGCTAAAAAAGGATGTGAAAATAATTATTTAACGCAACATGACAAAAAAAAGCAATCTGCAAGCAAGAGTGTGAAAGAATCACCACTGAGGTGAGAGGGCAAGCCTGGAATGCCTCTTGATGAAGAAAATGGTGGGGCCACCCCAGAGCCCGAAATGGGAACTGCAGCACCAAAGGAGGAACTCTCCAGATGGGAAGAACAGGTCCTGGATGAATCCAGCATCAATGCTAGGCAGGTATGGAGGGAAACCCCTCTGAAAGCCCCTGGAGAGAAGGAAATGGCTGGGACCCCCCCCCACAGCAGGATCGCAAATTTAGGCTCGCTCATGGAGGGTGCGAGGCCCGAGGTGAAGTCGGCATCGGCATCGGGTGCAGGGCAGCAGCGGCAAACCCCGTGGGGAACAGACCTGCCCGACATAAGAGGAAACTGCAAGAAACCAGCATTGCTGCCGGCACTAAGGGAGAGAGTGAAACTTACCTCGGCCCTGGCAGCAGGCCAAGAATGAAACTCCAAGTCTCAGCAGGAGTCCCAACAGCAAGCAACTTCAGAGGAAGCAGAGCAGCCTGTGAGTCCAACACTGGGTCAGAGGAAGCAGGGGAAACCAGCAGCAGTGAAGAGGGGTCCAGCAGTCTGGAGGAGGAAGAGTCCAATGGCCAGGGGAGACCCTGTGAAGCTATGAGCCCCAAGGGAAAAGGACTGTTAATGAAAAGTAAGCAGGGAGGCTCAGAGCACTCCCTGCAGGATGTAATTAACAAGCTAGGGCAGATGGAGGGCAGCTTCTTTCTAGCTGTGGACAAAAGTGCCCAGGACATGGGGGGAAAAACTGGATAGGGTCCAGAGCACCCTATCTGGGCTAATGGGCAGGGTGACTGAGGCAGAAGGAAGAATAAATAAAAATGTATATGATATCCATAGTATGTTTAATAAAATGGAAAAGTTAATAAATGAATGGGAGAGCATCTGGCAGAAGCTGGTTGCCCTCAAGAATTATAGCAGGAGTAACAAAATTAAAATAATGGGGCTAAGGGAGGGGTGGAAGGTCAGAAGCCAGTGCGCCTTCTTTCAAACCTCGATCCCTAAAGTGTTGGGTGAGGAGAAACTGGGTGAAAGATCTCACAGGCCCCTCTCCCTCAAACCTGGTCCCAGACAAAGGCCGCGCTCTGTTCTTGTGAGGTTGTTGTGGTACCAGGACATGGAGAAAATATTAGGAGCGGCAGCGATCGGGGAAAAGAGAATGGGATCCCCTCTAGAGTTAGAGGAGAACAAAATGTTTTTCTACCCAGATATCAGCTCGGCACTCCTGAAGGCCAGGAAAGCATTTGAAGAGGCTAAGAGACTGCTCAAGCAGAAGAAATATGAATGTGTATTGAGGTCCCCAGCCACACTGAAAATATCATTGCCAGAAGGAGCAAAGACATTTTATACATATCTGGAAAAAGCCAAAGAATATGTCACAAGCTGACATTGGGGAGCACAACGGGAATATAAAGTCTGGTCAGGGGACCGCCTGTGGTAGTTTTAATAAGTATCAAATTTGATCCATAGGGGGATATAGTCATGCCTTGGACTATAATAACATGGTGGGGTTTTTTTTAAATGTTGTCTAAATTGTATAAATACAGATGTTAAGAAAGAGGTTAGACCGAACAAATGAAAAGTTGTAATAGTAGTTTTTTCCTGGTGAATTCACGAGTTAGGGAAAGGAGTTGATGGGTGCCGGTGGCACAACCTGTTGTATGAGGGGTTTGTTGGTAATCCATGTAGGTTATCAACAAAATAGAGGGGGGGAGGAAGATAGTATGGGATTAAGGAAAAGTATGACTCTGAATATCTTTTGTATTTGGTTTCATGTTGTTTTGCTCAGTTTTTTGAATTATTGTCTTTGTCTTTGTTTCCCCCTTGTTTTTTATTTCCTTACTCTCGCGGCTTGGGGATGAACAGACCAAAGGTCAGATGGTAAGAGATTAATGGTGCGTGGGGGGTCATAGTGAAAGAGGGGATACCTTGGGAAGAACCTAAGGATAATGACTAAGAGCATAAAAATAGTCTCTTTAAATGTTAACAGATTAAACAGTCCAGTGAAACCACAATGGGTCTTGGCACACATTTAAAAAATGGGGGTGGATTTGGCCTTTCTTCAAGAGACACATTTAACTGAGCGGGGACATCAAAAATTAAAAAGAAAAAGGGTGGGCCAGGTTATATCCTCCTTGTTTGGCTCAAAAGCAAGGGGAGTGGCACTTTTAGTAAGGAAAAATGTTCCAGAGCAGGTGCAGAGGGTGACTGCAGACAAAATGGGTAGATATGTAATGGTGCCCTGTCAAATATTCTCAGAGTCCTGGACCCTAGTCAATGTGTATGCCCCCAATTTTGATTATGAAAAATTTATACAGGACATTTCCCTATTTTTGGTGGAGGGAAGTGAAAATATTTTGATAGGGGGCTACTTTAATTTATGCCTGGATCCTGTAATGGACAAATCAACAAAACATATAACTAGGACTAGAGCGGCAAAAGCCACCTGTATGAGGAAGTTGAATTTAATAGATGTGTGGTGTAGAATACATCCAAGAGAGAGAGACTACTCATTCTACTTGAAACAACATGACTCCTACTCCAGAATAGATTTCTTTTTTGGCTTCACCCCATTTAGAGGGTAGTATCATGGAAGCCGAGTACAGAGTGAGACTTCTCTCAGACCACTCCCCCTGATCTTGATTATAGACATGCCAGATAAGCAGGACATGTGTAATGGATAAATATTGAGAGGAATTTGGTAAGATTAGTAGATTACATACAAACACACATTTTAAAACAGATCTTATTTGAAATACTGAAGAATTCATATTCAGTAACATTGCAGAAACTTTGGAGAATTTTATGCACATTTAGCAAGTAGGTACTAATTGAAATAATGGCATGAAATGAATAGACCATTGTTTGGAGGAGACAAACTGGCTGTTTAAAAGTACATACAGAGTGCTCACAGAAAGGTCTCTCCTGGGTTTTGTTTATCTAAGACAACAGATGGGAGCAGAAGGATAACTCCTGTTGTTTGCTGAAGAAGGTAGGGTGAGAGAGTCACATGGGCTTTCTGGCAGTTGGCAGTTGGAGAGAGAAAAAGAGAAGATAAGTTCAACAAGCTCTCTCAGCCAATGTGTGTGATACTGAAAGAGACTGAACAGTCACAGCTGAAACATGCCAGGTAAAGCTGGTTGGAGACAGAAAGTTCCAGAGCAGTGGATGGCTGGAAGTGCTATCTGTCTGATGTTTCCCTTGGAATAAGTGGAACAGAAAGGAACTCTGTGATGGTAGCCCAAAAGAAAGAGGTTACCATCTGGAGAACACTGATGGGGCAAGTTTAATCAGCGAGACATTGAGGTGACTAATAGTGGTACCTTAGTTGTGGAAATCCTAGAACAACAAATCTCTCTCTGAAAACCCTACAAGAACCATCTTGAGCGGTAAACATTTACCTTTCGAGCACCAAAGCCTGGTGAACTTTATACATGTTAAATTCTCTGCACAGTATAAGAATTGCCTGCCACCAGAGATCTTGGAAGAAGAAGAAGTGAGATTGAACTGTGAACCAAAGAACTTTTCTTAAATTTACACACACATCATACATGTGCACTTAGAATTAGAAGGGAGTTAATTTGGGTAAGTTAATTATAGAGGTGAGTTAAAGTTTGATTCGGATTTCATATTTAAAGATAATTAAAAACAACTTTTGTTTAAGTAACTACTTGTCTTAGTGAATATCTGTTGCTGGGCTTTGGAGTCCTTTGGGCTCATAACACAATGCATATAGGTGGCATCTTTACACCTTGCTATTGAAAAAACTGGAGTTTTGTAGCTTTATAAGATCACAATTAACTCAATTTTGTCAGGACAACTGCCCCTCTACTCCAAATAAATTTCATCTATGGGACACCCTCAAGGCGTATTTGGGAGGTCAGATAATTGGGTATTCGAAGATTGTCAAGAAAAATTATATGAGGGAAGTGGAGGAATTGGAAAAGGACATTACCCAATTAGAGAAGGATTTTCAGGAATGAGGCGGAGACTGCCATTACAGAGCTCTCACAAACAAGAAATTGGATATAATACGCTTCAGACGTAGAGTATGGAAAAGGCTATTATGAGATTGAGACAAAAATATTATGAGTTGGGGAGGAGAGCACATATGTACTCACTTGGCAGTTGAGGGTAGAACAAGCCTCTAGAACAATTAATGCAATACGAATGGGGAATGGCCAGGACTCGTACAAACCAAAAGAAATTAATGAGACCTTCTAGGAATTTTATGAAGAATTATATAAATCTGAATTGTCTGTGGACCTCAATCAAGATGAGTTCCTGGCCAAATTAGACCTCCCCTGTCTGAACCTAGAGGATCAGGCAGGATTAAATCTTCCTTTTACTGAGGAAGAACTGGGTAAAGCATTGAGTGAGCTGCAAACAGACAAGTCTCCAGGCCAGGACGAGTTCCCACCAGAGTTCTATCAAGAATTTAAAGATTAATTAATGCCTCTGCATACGGAGGTGGTGGACCAGGCTAGGGAAAAAAGGTCCCTGCCAGAATCTTTTACAGTGGTGATTGTTACAATGATTTTGAAGAAGGGTAAGGATCCATTTATGCCCTCTTCCTATAGGCCAATTTCTCTACTGAATACTGATTACAAGATCCTAGCCAAAGCCTTGGCAAATAGATTGGCATTGCATTTGCCAAAATTGATAAACAAGGATCAGACAGGCTTTGTGCAGGGAAGGCAGGCAGAAGATAATATTGGCAGATTGCTGAGTGTTATTTCTGGCATAATCTAGAAATGGGAAGGGTCTGGCCATCTCCTTGGATGCAGAAAAGGCCTTCGATAGACTGGAGTGGGAATTTTTATTCAAGGTGCTGGAGAAGGTAGGGTTGGGACCAATTTTTCCAAAGTAGATTATGGCGCTATTTCATGCACCCAAGGCGAAAGTTGTAACCAATGGGCAGGTCTTTCCAGCCTTCCCACTTACCAGATCTAGTAGGCAAGAATTCCCACTCTCACTGGCTCTCTTTGTGCTGGCTATGGAACCATTGGCAGAAGCCATTCGGCAGGATCTAGTCATCAAAGGTTATAGAGTGAGCCAGGAGGAAATCAAAATTAACTTGTTTGCTGATGACGTTCTGATATATTTGACAGACCCTGCGACTTCCTTGCCTAGGCTGCACGAGGTACTGGAGGACTATGGGGAACTTTCTGGGTATAAGATCAATTGGGATAAGACCAAGGTGATGCCACTCACTGAGGGTAATTATAATCAATTTAAAGGAATTGGTTGTTTAAAGTGGCATGGAAGGGGATCAAATACCTAGGAGTTAATATTGATAGTGACTTGAATAGTTTATACAAGTTAAATTATGCCCCCTTGTTGGGAAGAGTCAAGGAGAACTTAAAGAGATGGATCCCCCTGCCTATCACACTGGTAGGCAGGGTCAACTGCATCAAAATGAATGTGTTGCCAAGATTCCAATACCTTTTCCAAACATTGCCTATGCCATTACCCCAGGGTTTCTTCAAACAGTTATCACATATGGTTAGGAGATTTCTTTAAAACGGTAAGGTAGCAAGGGTCTCTATGGAAAAATTAACATGGGATTATAGTCTAGGTGGATTGAGATTGCCATACTTCAAAAATATTATTGGACTGCTTAGTCAAGATACAAGGAGGAGATGCACCATCCTGGGCACAAATCAATCTGCACCTGGTGGGTGAGAAGATAGCAGAGGATTTTATTTATAAATGGGAAGTTGAATTGTTGACAGGGAAGAAGTGCACCCCCATATTAAAACAAGTGATTAGTATCTGGGCCAAAATTAACCTGTATTTGGATATTAAGATGGGGCTGTCACCAAAAACACCTTTGACTCCAAATAAATTAATACCACTGACAATGGGTAACAAGATTCTGGACATTTGGCTCCGTAATGGAATCAGGTGTATAGAGGACTGTTACGAGCAAGGGCAATTAGTGTCATTTGAGCAGCTTAAAAATAGATATGATTCACCGAATAAAACATTCCACTGCTATCTTCAAATAAGGTCTTTTCTACAGGAAGTATTAGGTCAAGGAGAAGGGTTCAGAGAGCTCATTGCTGTAGCTGATCCGATCATGTTGGTTTTTGTGCAGTTGGATAACCATGTTGAGGAACTTTGGGGGGCACCTGAGGCACTCTAGTATTTGCCAAAGCCCTTTCCTACTCACGGTGTCGAAGGCTTTGGTGAGGTCAACAAAGGTGATGTAGAGTCCTTTGTTTTGTTCTCTGCACTTTTCTTGGAGCTGTCTGAGGGCAAAGACCATGTCAGTAGTTCCTCTGTTTGCGCGAAAGCCGCACTGTGATTCTGGAATAACATTTTCGGCGACACTAGGTATTATTCTATTTAGGAGAATCCTAGCGAAGATTTTGCTTGCAAAGGAGAGCAGCGTGATTCCCCTGTAGTTTGAGCAGTCTGATTTCCCGCCTTTGTTTTTGTACAGGGTGATGATGATGGCATCACGAAGGTCCTGAGGCAGTTTTCCTTGGTCCCAGCAGAGCTTGAAAAACTCATACAGTTTGGCATGCAGAGTTTTGCCGCCAGCCTTCCAGACCTCTGGGGGGAATTCCATCCATATCTGCTGCTTTGCCACTTTTCAGTTGTTCAATTGCCTTATATGTCTCTTCGTGAAGCAAGGCTGCGTTCTCGCACCAACCCTCTTTTCAATCTTCTTCAGCATGATGCTGAAACAAGCCATGAAAGACCTCAAAAATAAAGACGCTGTTTACATCCGGTACCGCACGGATGGCAGTCTCTTCAATCTGAGGCGCCTGCAAGCTCACACCAAGACACAAGAGCAACTTGTCCGTGAACTACTCTTTGCAGATGATGCCGCTTTAGTTGCCCATTCAGAGCCAGCTCTCCAGCGCATGACGTTCTGTTTTGCGGAAACTGCCAAAATGTTTGGCCTGGAAGTCAGCCTGAAGAAAACTGAGGTCCTCCATCAACCAGCTCCCCACCATGACCACCAGCCTTCCCACATCTCCATCAGGCACACTGAACTCAAAACGGTCAACCAGTTTACCTACCTCGGCTACACCATTTCATCAGATGCAAGGATCGACAAAGAGATAGACAACAGACTCGCCAAGGCAAATAGTGTCTTTGGAAGACTACACAAAAGAGTCTGGAAAAACAACCACCTGAATAAACACACAAAGATCAGAGTGTACAGAGCCATTGTCATACCCACGCTTCTGTTCAGCTCCAAATCATGGGTCCTCTACCGGAATCACCTATGGCTCCTAGAATGCTCTCATCAGCGCTGTCTCCGCTCCATCCTCAACATTCATTGGAGCAACTTCATCTCCAGCATCGAAGTACTCGAGATGGCAGAGGCCGACAGCATCGAATCCACGCTGCTGAAGACCAAACTGCGCTGGGTAGGTCACATCTCCAGTATGGAGGACCATCGCCTTCCCAAGATCGTGGTATATGGCGAGCTCTCAACTGGCCACCGAGACAGAGGTGCACCAAAGAAGAGGTACAAGGACTGCCTAAAGAAAGCTCTTGGTGCCTGCCACATTGACCATCGCCAGTGGGCTGATATCACCTCAAACCGTGCATCTTGGCGCCTCACAGTTTGGCAGGCAGCAACCTCCTTTGAACAAGACCACAGAGCCCACCTCACTGTCAAAAGACAAAGGAGGAAAAATCCAACACCCAACCCCAACCAACCAATTTTCCCTTGCAACCGCTGCAACCGTGTCTTCCTGTCCCGCATCGGACTTGTCAGCCACAAACGAACCTGCAGCTGACGTGGACATTACCCCTCCATAAATCTTTGTCCGCGAAGCCAAGCCAAAGAAGAAAATTAGGTCTAGGTATGATCCTAACTTGTTGCTTTAGCAAAGAGACCCTGACTCAAAGTGGGATCGGCAAGAAATTTATTTCAGTAATGTATTACCTGTTCCAGTCAGAGGGACTCAAACCAGGCCTTCATAGGCCTAGAGAAAGATGGGAGTCGGACTTGGGTATTACAATTGATGAGAGATGCTGGTCCAACCTGTGCTGGGAAAGTGTGACCACAGTCACTAATGCAAAATACAGGCTGGTCCAGTATAACTTTTGCACCAGTTTGCATAACACCGCAGAAAATCAACAGATCAAAGCCAGAACTCCAGGACAAATGTTTCAGGTGTGGTGTTGCAGCTGGGATGTTTGTACATGCAACCTGATCGTGTGCCAAGGTGAGGCCCTTTTGGGTGGATCTAGGCCAAGTCCTGCAAAAAAAATTATAGGTAAATAATTCCCCCAGGACCCAGAGGTGTTCCTGCTGGGGAATATAATGGACATAAGGCTTACAATGAAGCTGTCCAAATTTCAAATCCAATTGGTGTTAATCGCATTGGCAGTGGCCAGAAAGTGCATTACGATGACCTGAAAGTCTGACTCTATTCTTAGTATCGATCGATGGAACAAGGAAATGCAAAGTTGCGATCCCCTGGAGAAAATAACTTACAATCTGAGAAACAAGTCCACCACCTTTCGGAAGATTTGGGAGCCATACATGCACTACATAGGTGCACGAAGGTGATTGTTCTACCGTCCCCTGCTGCCACTCCCTCTCTCCCACACTAATCCTGATCAAGGAAAGTCAAGAATGAGCCCCAACCCAGAAGCCTCCCGTTGGGCTGTGATGGTCCCTGTTTCTTTTTATTATTGGTACTCTTATTCATTTCCTTCATGTTAGTGTTTGTTATTGTTATCGACATTGGAGTTTTATAGGTGGGGGAAGGGTGGGCAATGACGCGGGCTTGTATATATAGTCATAGAGAAAAGGAATACTTGTACATGTGTAGGAGATTGTGAACTGCTATCGTTGGTAGGTCCAGGTATATGATTACAACCCTGTGTGAAAAATTCTAAATAAAATATTTAAAGAAAACACTGCAGAGAAGAGGTGGAAAACCTCATGGCAGTAACAAATCTCATGATAGAGTAACAATCTGAGTCTCAACATGGACAAGACAAACAAGATTATTGTGGACTTCTGGTAGACTAGAAATGACCACCCTCCACTACATATCAATAACTCTGTGGTAACGAGAGTAGAGAACACTAAGTTCCTTGGAGTCCACTTAACTAGTGACCTACGGTGGACATACAACATCTCCTCACATGTCAGGAGGCGCAAAAGCGGCTGCTTTTCCTGAGAAGACTGAAGTGGGCAAGGCTACTGGCCATCGTCACGTCAACCTTCTACTGGAGCTCTTTCGAGAGCATCCTAGCCAGCTGTGTCACAGTGTCGTACAGTTGCTGCAGAGAAAAGGATAGGAGGTAAATCCACAGTACCATTAGAGTTGCAGAGTGTATCACTGAAGTTTCCATCCCTCCCTTTGACGTGATCTACTGGGATCATTATCTGAAGAGAGTGAGCAAAATATTTGAGGATTCCTACCACCCTGCATGGAGCATCTTTAAGCTACTCCTGTTGGGAAAGAGATTCCAGAGTATTAGAGCCAGACTGAGAAATAGTTTCTTACCATGGGCAGTGAGAATGCTGAATGTCCAAAGGAATTGCGCACACTAACCACCCAAAACGCTCATATTTTCAAATCAATATTTATTTATTTGTATTTATGAATACTTGTCTTGCATATTTATTGCTTGTATGCTTGTTATATCTGGTTGTGTGTCTGTGTGTTTTGCGCCAAGGACCAGAGAACGTTGTTTTGTTGTGTTGTATTTGTGCAATCAGATGATAATAAATGATGACTTTCTGATAACTTCAATAGGAAAGCTATTTTCTTAGAATGAAATACATTTATACCTGTCTTCCATTGCTGCCTGCTTTTTGCTGGGGAGTACTTTATTTTCTTCTTAGTCACATGGTCTTGTGCACACCTGCTGATGTCAGTGATGGAAAAGGAAGTATGATGGGAATGGGATGGTTCTTCAGTCTGCTGGCAGTTTTCTTGAGAAAGCGGGCAGTGTAGACAGATTCTGTAGAGGAGAGATTGTTTCCATGGTGGCCAAAGTTGTGAACTGAAATGTACACAACACCCAACAGTTTCTTGGGGTTCAGGGCAGAGCAGCTCCCATACCAAGCTGTGATGCATTTGGACAGAATATGTTCTGTGGTGCCTGTGTAAAAGTTTTTTTTGGAATATTTAATTTTAATTTTCATAGACTCATCAAACAAACCAACGTAATCTTTTTTAACATTCATGTCTGTATTTATTCCCCCCCCCCACCCCCCCAAACCACTTTCATACACCTGAAAGTACAGTCAATTAAATTACATTGTTACAAATTCTGGTATGATCAAAGACCCCTACAGAAACCTAGGGAGAAAAACAATCAGAAAGGCTACAATCAAAGCCAGAAATTTCAGAAATGTTCTTTAGGTGTGGTGTGGAAGTTGGAACTTTTTTTCCATTCCACCTGACTATGTACAAAGGTAAGATCTTTCTGGGAAGACCTGGGGGACATTCTAAAATAAATTACAAATGTGGATTTTCCACAGGATCCAGAGTTGTACCTTCTGGGAGACATTGAGGACGTGAGTTTTATTTGTGAAGATCGCATTGTTGGTCGCCAGGAAGTGTATAGCAGTTTTGTGAAAGTCCCACTCCCAACTAAAAATCACACGATAGAATATGGAAATGCAGAGATGCATTCCCCTGGAGAAAATCACGTACTAAGGAAGAAACGTGACATTTTCTTTAGAGTGTGACAACCTTACTTGAAATATATTGGCACTCAGATTCACTAGACCCCACCATTGATATAGAGGTACTTCAGCAATCCATCCCAGCAGGGAAATGAATGTGATCCAGGAAGTGGGACATGGTGCAGGCGATGTGTTTTTTTCAGTTTAGTTTTGAATTTTTAAAATTTCTTTTTTATTTAATTTAATTTAAGATCTTTTAAATTTTTTATCCTTTGTTACTTCGCCTTTCTGTAAAAGTTGATAGGAGACCTCTGGTACAGGATAAATTTCTTATTATTTACAAAAAAAAGGAATTTTTACCATCATTTTCTTCATATTCAGACAGTTTGGATATGGATCTGAACTTAGTTCCAAGTATTATACCAAAAATTTCTAATTGGGGGTGACTAAAAATGGATATAACCTTACAGCATAATTCATTGCTACCTGCTGAAGATTGCAGAATACTAATCAATCTCCAAGAGCTATAATTAATGCAATGCAGATTCAGGCATGCAGTGATTTACACATATATTTAAAGATAAAATATTAACTTCTATTTAAAGCATTATTCTTAACAATTCAGCAAAGCAGAAAGTTCACTTTGTTTAAAATATTTTCTAAGAACCCTGACTGTCATAAATGGTTATCTCTGCAAGTAATAAACTTGGAAAACAAATGATCAGACAGGATTGTGATCAGTCAATACCCAGAGCGCCAGCCAGCATAATAATTACAGGATGATAATTATGGTCCACCAGTAACAAAAAAAAATGCAAATTTTATATAGCAGGAAATTAACAGCAGTTAGTGCTCAATATTGCATGACTCTTTCATGAAGAGTAATATTAGAAGTTGTTAAATTCTGGAAAATGGAAGTCATTGGACCAGCATATTAATATTGCCTGCAATTCTCCTGTGTTGGGAATTATTAGGAAGTAAGGGTGGGAAATATTGAAGAATTCTTGTCTTTCATCGATTCTGGAGGTAGGCACTGGGGACAAAATTCTTTGATGCTTGTACAGAGCACGAGTGTCTAAGTAAAGTGAGCAGTCAGAGACCTCGGGCAAGTGACTCGTACTATCTTGGAATTACTAATTATTAGCAGGTAAACGGTATGTGACTTCACTTTCCACTTTTTGTGTAATTTTAGCAGGCAGTTGAGCCTGCCAAGTGTGAGGTAAGGGACTTGTATTTCCTCGGCATCTGTTGTGACCTTGACTCTTCAAGCCATGGAGAATTTGTGACACAACAGTGTGCCATTCACCCCAATGAATCCAAGCTAATCCAAAGATTTATCAACCCACTGTCGAAAAAAGTGACAGAAAGTAGTAAATGCAGCTCAAAATATAGCAGAAGCTTCCCTTCTCTCTGTGGACTACGTCTCCTGTTGCTTTGGAAAGGCAGCCTATATACTGAAAGACCCATCACACCCCAGGCACACTCCATTGGAGAGAAGGCGGAATAATGTGAATGTGTGCACTGCAGGCCTAAAGGTAGTTTCTTTCCTGCAGCCATCAGACTTCTGAATGAATCCCATAATAGAGCTCTTATGCTGCCTTTGTTTAATGCTAATTGATTTTTCTTTTCTTTCCAATCCTATGCTCTAATTGTGGTTTTTACATTACCTGTATGAATGTGAGAGATAACCTTTTAGTCTACCTGCAGAAGAACCCTTCTCACTGTTCTAGTTTTTATGTGACAAATAAACTTAAGTTAACTTTTCTTCCACTAGCAGGTCCATTGCCCTACTGGTCATGATTCTTTCAAGTTCATTTCTAAGTACAGGCACTGTTTTAGTTATGGTGAGATTTCTCTCAGTGCCACTCCAGTGAATTCCAGACTTCCATCATCACAGATCGTAGACCATAGAAGAGTACAGCTCTGGAATAGGTCCACTGACCAATGATGTCTGAGCTGACCATGACACCATTTTGAACAGCGCATCTGCCTGCACTTGGTTTATATTCCTAATTTCCCTGCCTGAAGCACACTGTTTCCATCTCTACTCCAGACCACCTACCATGTTTAAAAAAAAAATTCCCTACACATCTCCTTTAAACTTTCAGGTTTCAGATTTCAGATTTATTTTCAGAACACATAAATGACATCACATACAAACCTGAGATACTTTCTCCTGTGGGTGTGGCAGAATTACCACAAATTGGTAATAATGTGGCGATTCAACCACGCAGCTAGCGAACCGGTGCCAGCAGTCATGGTAAAGTCTGCAGTCAGAGACATACTCGGGAGCTCTCAGTGCGGGGCAAAGCAACAGACACTAAGTTGACGTCACTTCTGCCCTGCACAAATGCTGAGACGACTGGGACCAGCATGGACCTTTTAAGCATGCAGGTTTGAATCAGTAAATCAGTTGGTTTGAAGCTACTCGACTCAGCATGTTTTTTTACACTTGCAGTAGCTGATAGCCACATTGGTGATCCCCACAGTCCAAAGGCATTTGGACCCATCACAAACGACTCCAGTCACATGGACAATGCAAGCTTCTCTACTTTTCAAAACATAGTTTTGCTTAAACTGCCAACTTTCTGGACTGCTCAACACCTCGTCTGGTTTCAACAAACAGAGGCCCAGTTTCAGGTCAGGAACATTGTCTCCGATGAGACCAGGTACTACTACGTGGTAGTGGCACTCAGCCGAGAGATGGGAGGCTGAATAATTGACTTTCTGCAGCAGACCCCAGAGGCCAGCAGATACGAGGCACTCAAAGCCTTATTGGTTGGCACTTTTGGCCTCTCACGTCATGAATGGGCTGTGCAGTTCCTGCGTATGGATGACCTAGGCAACCACTCATCTTCAGCCCTAATGAGTGACATGCTGGCACTAGCAGATGGCCATAAGCCGTGTCTACTCTTCAAACAAGTCTTTTTGGAGCAGATGCTGGAAGACATCCTCCTCTAACTAGCAAATTATTTTTCCGACCTGTGGAAAGTGGTCGTGCATGTGGATGTCCTGTGGTGTGCAAAAAGAGACAGTGGAACAAATGTCAAAATTAGTCCTGCATCATGACCAAAGGCCCAGCCACCCTGCGCCCATGCAACAAAGTCAGAAATGCCCACACCAAGACGACAACAGCTCCGAGTCTTAGTGTTTCTACCATCAGAGGTGGGGATCCGGGGCCCGCGGCTGCTAACTGCCATGCTTGTTCCAGGGAAATGACGTCCAGCTGTCACTGGCTACAGTGGCTGGCCAGCGGGATAGCTTCCTGTATGTCTGGGACAGTCACTCTGGGTGGAGGTTCCTAGTAGACACAGGAGCAGAAATCAGTGTCCTTTCCCCCTTGAGCCAAGATACCAGGACCAGAAGTGCCGGACTGGAACTCACAGCAGCCAATGGCAGCATCATCTGCACCTGTAGCACACACACTAACCCTTTGGAATTCAGTTCCAGCCAATTCACATGGATGTTTATGCTGGCCGCAGTGTCACCATGATTGTTGGGTGCAGTCTTCCTCAGAGCACACGTTTTGCTGGTGGACCTGAAGGGATGATGGCAAGTCATCATCAAACCTTTCCCCTCGGCGAGGCCAGGTTGCCGGCTCCGCACCTGGACTCAGTCACGTGTTCGGACAATAAATTCGCCAGGGTGTTGTTGGAGTTCCCATCCATCATCACAGTGCAGTTTTCCATGACAGCCCCAAATATAGCATGATACAGCACATTCCCACTCAGGGACACACCTGCGTGCCTGAGCATGCAGGTTACTACCGGATAACTCTGTCCAGCAAGGGAAGAGTTTGACAAGATGGAGGAGATGGGCATCGTGCAGTGTTCAAACAACCTGTGGGTGTTTTCACTCCATAATGGTGCCCCCAGATCCAAAGGACAATAAAGGCCATATGGTGCCTGCACTAGGCTGGACAAAGTGACCATCTCTGATAGGTACCCATTCCCGCACATCCAGGATTTCATGGCAAACCTGCACGGGGCATGTACCTTTTCAAAGATAGACCTGGTGCAAGGGTATCATCAAGTCACTGTCCACCCAGATGATATCCCAACGACAACCATTATAACCCCATTCAGCCTTTTTGAATTCCTTAGAATACTGATCAGCCCCAAGAAAGCAGTCCAGACCTTCTAACGCCTCACGGATACAATTGGGCAGGACTTGGACTTTCTGGTCATCTAACTGGATGACCTCCTGGTAGCCAGCTGCTCCTGCCAGGAACACCTGGCACACCTGTGCCTGCTCTGCTGCCGCCTCAGTGACTGCGGCCTGTGGTCAACCTCGCCAAGTGCCAGTTTGGCCTTCCCACCATTGACTTCTTGGGGCACTGGATTGACCATCACAGAATTGTTACCCTTCCGGGGAAATGGAGGCCTTTCGCAAATTTGCCAGGCCCAACACAGTCAAAGGCCTGCATGAATTCATCAAGAAGGTTCATTTTTACCATAATTTCACCCCCTAAGCAGCCTGGATCATGCTCCCTCTGTTCAGCTTGATGTCTGGCAAAACCAAAGAGGTAGTTTGAACAGAAGAAGCGACGATGGTTTTTGACCAAGCCAAGAATACTCTAGCAAACACCACACTTCTGGTCCACTCCTGGATAGACATTCCCATGGTCCTCACAGTAGATGCCTCTGAAGAAGCAGTTGGTGGCGTACTTGAATAGTTAATCGAAGGCCATTGGAAGCCACTCACCTTCTTCAGCCTATACCTGTGGTCCCCAGAGATCAAGTATAGTGTTACAAGCCCAGAGGACCCCAAAACCCAGCAGTGATAGATATTCACCAAGACAAATGGTTACTCAAACAAAAGTTGCTTTTAATTATCTTTAAACATGAAACATAAAACAGGATCAAACTTTATCACTATTAACTTAACTAACCTAACTTAACCCCCTTCTAATTCTAAGTGCACATGTATGTAATTTGTGTGTAAGTTTAGAAAAGTTCTTTGGTTCACAGTCCAATCTCACTGATTATTCTTCCAAGTTGACTGGTTGCAGGCGATTCTTTCACTGTGCACAGAATTTAACATTTATGAAGTTCCCCAGGCTTTGGTGCTTGAAATGAAAATGGTTACCACTCAGGAAGGTTCTTGTCATTTTTCAGAGAGAGATTTGTTGTTCCAGGACATCCACAACTGATGTACTTCCATCAGCCAATCCAGTGTCATTCTGATGAAACCTGCCCCTTCAGGATTCTCCAGATGATAACCTCTTTCTTTCAGGTCACCACAGAGTGCCTTTTTGTTTCATTTGTTTCAAGTGAAATATTAGGCAAGTGAAATATTAGGCAGCCAGTCCTCTACAAGGTTCAAGCATGAACCTACAAGGGCTTTGATCAGGCTGAACTAAGCAGTCACAAACTGTCTTCCAAATGGGGTTTCCACAAGCTTTCCAGCTTGCCCTGTTCCAGTCCCAGCTGCTGTTGCTGACTATAAAACTGGAGAACTCTCTCCCTTTCTCTCACTCAGAACAAAAAGCCTGTCTTACTCTCTCTGCCTGCAAAACCTCATGATCCTCTTAGAACAGCAAGTTCCATTCCAGACAGCCTGTAGCTCCAACGAGTTCTTTAATATGTTGCCTTTATGTAAACAACAATCAATTAGTGACACCTCTTGGGCACTCTCCAAAGCTTTTGAAAAGGCTCTTGGCACCGGCCTGTCTAGCATGAGCAGAGCTCCAGTATTTTAAATGAGATCTGTTTTAAAGTGTTTGTATGTGACCTACACTAAAAAACCTGCCCCAGTTTATATCCCAAAAACATATCTATATATACAATGCAAACACAACATAATTTGTCACAATAGTGTGTTTGATAGAGAGGTGCTGGCCCTATATCTGTTCATTCGACACCAGGTATTTCCGGAAGGGAAGGAGTTCATGATCTTCCCTGAAAACAAGCCCCTCACCTTCGCATTCGCCAAGGTGTCTGACCCGAGGTCAGTCCACCACCAGAGACCCCTGTCATTCATATCCAAATTCACCACCATGATAAAGCATATCTTGGCAAGAGCAACATGGTAGCTGATGTGTCCTGGGCGTCCATTCAGTCGGTGTACGTTATGGCTTTGGGAGTTGATTACACAATGTTAGCAGAGCATGACAGGGGAGACAATGAAGTATTGGCATACCGAACCACATTCACCAGACTCTGTCTCAAGGATGTACCAGTTGGGTCCAGAGGTACCAAACTCCTGTGCGACACTTCCACCAGGCAACCACAGCCCATCATACCGACTGCTTGGAGGTGCTGGATCTTCTAAAATTTGCACAGGTTAGCCCACCCTTCCATCCGGGTGACCATCCAACTAATCGTAGATCATTCCATGTGGCATTGCCGACGCAAGCAGGTCAGCCACTGAGCCAGGATGTGCCCACACTGCCAGACCTTCAAGTTCTAGAGGCATGTAAAGGCACCATTGCAACCTTTCCAGCCAACACACAAGACATTCAAGCATGTGCAAATGGTCATCGTCGGCCCACTACCCATGTTGAGAGGTGCAAGGTACCTATTTACAATGTTGGACAGGTTCACAAAGTGGCCGAAAGCCGACTCAATCACCAATACTTCGGCAGAGTCATGCACCAGAACACTAATCACAACCTGGGTGGTGAGGTTTGGGTTCCCCACCCACATCACCTCAGACAGAGGGGTACAGTTCACCTTGGCTCTGTGGTCAGTGGTAGCGCAGCTACTTGGAATCAAGCTCCACCAAATGGCCTGGTGGAATGTTTCCGCAGGCACCTGAAGTCAACCCTGGTTGCACGCCTCCAAGTGCCCAAGTAGCACTCCCCTGGGTGCAACTTGCCATCTGCACAGCCCCCTAGGAGCACCTGGCAGCGTCATCTACTGAACTAATTTATGGTGCACAGCTCACGGTACCTGGTGAATTCGTGCTCACACCCCCATGGCCAAGAGGACACACCAGCACAGGTCCTGGCCAGTCTTTGGGAGAGACACAGAACACTGGCTTTGGTGCCGACATCCCACCACAGGGCAAGGCTCTTCTTTGTGCCCAAAGACCTACAGCAGAGTGAGTACATGTCCGTCTGAAGGACCCTTTAAAGTGGTACATCATATTGGGGAAACTTGCGTTTTAGATGTGGATAGCCAGGAGGAGACATTTACCGTAGACCACCTCAAGCCGACACACCTGGACATTGAGCACCCAGTCATGGTCCCACTAGTCAAGAGGCGAGGACGGCGACATAAAGTAGACAGTGTATGGAGTGTGGTTACAGCGCCTCCTATCACCGGTTCTGAGGGGGAGTTCATGAGGTGGCTCATCCATGCGGCAGGTGAACTAGAGCCAGCACTCATGGTCGAGTCCGCAGTCAGAGACATGTTAAGGACCTCTCAGTGCCGGGCAAAACAACAGACATGAAGTTGACGTCATTTCCACACAGCATGAGGTCTGAGCCCGCTGGGACCAGCATGGACCTTTAAAGCGCACGAGTTTGAATCAGTAAATCAGTTGGTTTGAAACTCTACTCGAGTCAGCGTGTTTCTTCCACTTGCAGTGGCTAATAGGTACAGTGCAAAAAAAAATGTGCACAGCATGTATGTGTAAACATATAAAGATATGTAAATAGATAATAAATATGAACTTCTTCCCCCTCTTCCCTTCAACTGATGCCCTTTTGTATGTGACATTTCCACCCATGCTTTTCATAGTTTTATTTACCCTTACAAGGTTGCATGTCAGCCTCTGATGCTCCAGAGAAGACAACCCTATTTTGTCCAACCTCTCCTTAAAGCTAATACACTGCAATTCAGTCATTCTCCTGGTAATTCTCTTCTGCATCCTCTCCAAAACCTTCACATCCTTCCTGCATTATGGGAATCTAAACTGCACATCATACTTCATACATGGCCTTATTAAAGTTTTAAACAACTGCACCATGACTTCCTGGATAGAAATGTGTGCACTGTGTACTTGATACATTCACACTAAGGGAATGAGAGTAGAATGTGCATAAACAATTATGCAGCTTTTTTTTTTCCACACAAGGGATGTCTACACCACAATAAATGGTGAAATTACCCATCTTTCCCTCAAATGAAAAATATTTTGATCATGTCCCACTACCTCTACACATCATGAAGGAAATGTTTACATGGTTCTGGTCATGCCTACTCATCCGAACAAGCTGGATGACTTATTCGAGTGCAATGAAAGTTGCTAAAAGAGTAAGTCTGCAGATCCTGGTATCGAATGAAACACACAAAAGTGCTGGATAAACTCAACAAGTCACACGAAGGTAATCAGCATTTCGGCCCTGAGCCGTTAGTTACCCTTCACCATGGCTCCTCGGATGTTGTGTGGCCTGCTGAATTTCTGCAGCATATTTGTGTATTTCAGAGTGTAATGAATGTTTTTCTTTCTGTTTTCATGATTATTTGTTTTACAATGAGTGATTACAAAAGGGAAACTGTGGTAAAACACAGGATTCTGTTGACAATGTGGTTTAGTGAAAAAGCACAGAAATGCTGGAGAAACTTAGCAGGTCAAACAGTAGCTTTATGTAGCAAACCAAGGCCCTTTCTCTTTCAATCAAGCTTTTTTTCTCATTAATGGTTATCCAATTCCCAAAGCATTAAGTCAATGAATAACTAACCATTTTATTATTTTTAGACTCAGTATAGCCATGAGTCATTATCTGAAAAATAGGACAAAATCCATAAATGTGTGAGAACAACCCTGATCCCAATTCTCTACAAAACTTTAAAGTATATTATCTTACAGTTGTGATAAATGAGAGAGGGTGGATGAATCATAAAGATTTTCTTGCTCATTTATTCCTTGGGATCCAAACATCACTAATCACGAACATACCCAGAATTTATTTTTCATTCTCAATTCCCCTTCAGAAGATGATGGTGAATCACCTTTTGAATTGCTGCAGTCCATTTACTGCAACAAAATCAGTTCCAGAATTTAACTCAACCAACACACCATCTGCTGGAGGAACGCAGCAAGTTGAACTGCATCAATGGGAGGAAAAGGATGGTCAATCTCATTTATTTTACTTCCACTTATACTCCTCACCCCACTAACGGGCAGATTGTGTGTTGCTTCAGCTTCCAGTATCTGCAGGCTTTGGTTTAACCCTCACAATATAGGTCCAAGACGAGCTGTTTTATTACACTTCCCATACACGTGCTGCTCTTGGTAATAATTTCAAATGTGAGAAATATTGTAATGCTGTCCGAATAGCCTTGGTAAGGAGATGTTAGTCATTATGGCACAGTCCAAGTGTGGTAGAGGAAATGAATGTATGTCCCAATCATGTGAGATGCCTTGTTCCAAATGATGTGGAGCATTTCTGGCACTACATTCTGTCAGAAAAGTTGAGCACATTCCATCACGCACCTGACAGAGGAATAGTCTGGATTCTTGATTGTTGAAGTGAATTGAGAGGGCCGAACACCTGTCGTGGTGTAATATGTGCTTTCCTTGACATATGCCATGTTGATAGGCAGAAGCTTTGGTGATCATACATGAGACACCTGCAGCAAGATTCCCAGCATCTTGCACCCACATTGTTAATGTTCATTTAAGGTCCTATTCAGTGGTGCTAGGGGATCACATTAAATATTAAGCAGGTGGATTTTTTGGATGAGATAATTTTTTAGCATAGATGTGGCACCAAAATTATTTCCCACTCGTGGACTGCTTAATTTTCTGTGAAATTGGGAATATTATTTAAAATTGTGATTTATGGGCCAGCAATGACAAGTGGAATTAAACAGGTTAAATTCCAACATGCAAAAGATAAGTTATTTCTTTCTTTTTAAAATATTTTTATTGAGTTTAACATATAAGCATAAAACAGAATCGACAATTACATAGTAATTAATTTGTATACAAGTAAGCATGCACAAAAAAATGAAAAAGTAGATAAAACTACATCAATAATTGCTTGTAATACCTCAAAAACAATTGATTAAATGATCTATGCAACCATATTAAACCCATTTGCTGAAATAGCTTGTAATAATAAAGGAGAACAAAGAAAAGAAAAAAATCTAAAAACTATATCTAATCTAACCCCTCCCTCTAATCAAGGTTACCTTATAAATTAATTTTAAAAATCAATAATGTAGAACCACTGGAAACCCCAAGAGAACAGGCACTGAACCACTGGATTCTTAAAATTATAAAAAAACTAAGAATGGGCCCCACAATTTCATAAATTGAAACTTTCCATCTTTAATATTATATCTTATTTTCTCTAAATTTAAATAGGACATTACATCATATAGGCACTGTGTATGAGTTGGAGATTAATCAAATTCCATTTCAATAAAATTGTTAATCTGGCCATCAATGCGGTAAAGGCTAAAACCTTTTCCTGAGATGCTGAGATACATTTATCTGAATCACGAGAAAAAACAAACAAAGCAATTAACGGGCAAAGTTCCAAATTAATTTTAAGAATCATTGATAAAGTTTGGAAAATGTCTTTTGTTAGGTCTGCTTTGTTCATGAATGAGTGAGTCAGACACCAGACTGAGTCAAAATCAAGGTTCTTTGTTCTTTATTACCAGATTGTAACACTTGCAACTAACAGTGTTAGTTGGAGAAGGCGCATTCTGCCGTTATCAGCAAGTGGTGTTTTTTTTTATACCTCAGGATACGTACTTAGTAAATTATCATACCATTACATTGTCCAATGAATAAACTGTTGCTATCCTTCTCTGTTAGTCTGCTGCACATCATTCTTGTTAGTGCAAAGCTTATCTTGAGTGTACAAGGTCACATCTGCATTCTGTTACTCCTTAGTACTGGGTGACTCCTTCTCCGGACCCATCTCATGATGTTTTTACCTTACACTTTCCAGAAACTTTATAAATTTGGGCACTCCCAAAACATATGGATCAGAGAAGCTAAAAAAAAATTACATTTTTCACATAATGGATCAATATCTGCATAAAAATGAGATAATTGAACATATGAGTTTTGTGTATTACCATAAATTGTAATAAGCAGGGTCTTGCACAAAATGAGGAATCATTAATCAAGCTGAGAGTAGAGAACCGGTTATTATCTGAAATTATTAAATTCAAGTCTCATTCCCAATTATACTTGATCCCAGTCACGGAAACTGAATTTAAATCCAATATATTATTATAAATACATGATGTTAATCCACCATGAAAATAAATCCCTAAATTTAAAAAAAAACAGATCAAGAATATTAGTGTTGGAAATTCACAGAAAATCCAAAATCTTAATAAAATGTCTAATTTGTAAATATCTAAAAATGTGTCTTTTTGAAAGATTAAATTAATCTAATAATTGTTCAAAAGAAGCAACATTATGTGGAATAAAGAAATCAAATCAACTTTGAATACCTATTCAATGCCATTCCTTGAAACCTGTGTCCAACAAAGACAGTTGAAAAAGATGGTTATCTATCAGATGACTAGCCAGTAATTCTGAATAATTTCCTAAATTCTCATCCTATTTCTCATGAACAGATTATGTGTTGATTTGGCAAAGGAAAATGCTAAAAATATCCTAAAATTTCCAATATGGAAGTTTTTCTGGAGAACTGCAATTCCATTTCTACCTGAGAGGCGATTCACTGACTTGTCCAAATGTAATAATAAAAGTAAATTACATATTTAATCACCCTATAGAACAATCTAAAATCTGGAAGTGATAACCTTCCATATAAGTAGAAATAGCCAAATCCCTTAGCAGAAAAAGGGAAAGAGCCAACAGAATGTACTTCTTATAGAACTATATCATTACTGAACATTGATATGAAGATTCTATCAAAGGTTTTAACAGATAGATTAGAAAAAAATATTTATTATAGAGTCAGACCAAACTGGTTTTATTAAAAAATCATAATTCTTATTATAATACACATCAATTATTAAACATTCTATAGCTATCTTCCACTCCATCGATAGAATGTGTTCTCTTATTAGATGCTGAAAAAGCATTTGATTGGGTGGAATGGGAGTATCCATTTGCTGTACTAGGTAGATTTAATTTTAGTTCAGATTTTATTAAATGGATTAAATTATTATATTCATCTCCCAAGGTGTCAGTTCACTCTAATTTACAGCAATTGGATATGTTTAATCTCAACAGGGGAACATAGCAGTGTTGCCCATTAAGTCCTTTGGTTTTTGATATTGTATTGGAATTGTTAGCTGTTGCTCTCTTAACAGTGTAAATAATTTAATGGTATAATTAGAAGAGGAATTGAACAGAAAGTATCACTTTAAGTGGAAGATTTACTGCTTTTTTATTTAAAATACCAAAACTTTTATACCAAACATATGAATGTTGTTTGATGGATTCAGTCAGTTCTCAGGTTATAAATTACATTTACATAAGAGTGAACTTCTACTCTAAAAAGGTGTTTTTCCAGGTTATTCTAATTTTCTGTTTAAAATAGTGAAAGAACATTTCCAATATTTAGGAATTGCAATTTTGAAAAGTTATAATGACTTATTGAAAGAGAATTACTGGGGTATTACTTGATAAGATTAAAATATCATTATCGGGTTGCCCACCCTTATCAATTACAATGATGGGAAGTATTAATTTGATTTAAATGAATATTTTACCTACATTTTTGTATCTTTTTTAAGTGTTACTGATTTTTATTCCCAAATCCCCTTCCAGCTCACTGATTCGGCTCTTTCTACTGAAATATGGCAGGGGAAACGAGAAGTTCAAAGCAGGTTAAATCCTTTTTTTCCACTTGGTGAATATTTAGTATCTCTTTTTCGGTCATAACATAATTTGATTTTTACTCTTGCATTGCTGTAAGTTGTGCACCTATTTAACTGCAGCAAGTTAAGAATTTTGGTGAATCTATACTTTGTACATTAAACACAGTGACATTACATTGAAATACTTGTTGTCAGATTGGTTATAGTTTCTGCCTTAAGTCAATTCTTTTAATTTAGAGATACAGCACAGTGACAGGCCCTTCTGGCCCACAAGGCCCACCACCCAAATATACCCATGTACCCAATTAACTTACTCATCCCATACATTTTTTGATTATGGGAGGAAATTGGAGCCCCCGGAGGAAACTCACATTGATACAGGAAGAACATACAAACTCCTTCCAGACAGCATTGCATTTGAACCTGGGTCACTGGTGCTGTTATAGTATGGTGCCAACCACAATATGAACGATATCACCCACATCAAAGAGTTCAGTCATAAAGAGTGAACAGTGCAACTATAGGCAGCTAATTTCTTATGATAGTTAAATGTGTTGTGCCTTTAGCTTGGTGTGGAAACCAGGTTATCTTCATGGCGATGGCAGAAAATGGCCAAGTGAAAGGCTTGTTGCTGCAGTGGAAGTCTTACTCCAGGAAGAAGGTGGTCCCAATGATATTGTTTATCTCCTATTGATGATAGACAGGACATTGGTTCTGCATCCTAGATATAGTTCTGAATGACAAGGCAAGGTCCATTTTTAAAATTGCATCTCATTAACCAGTAAACAGTTTTGTCAAGTTGTGATTTCTCAATTAAAAATATCTGCCTGCACCTTGAAAAATATGTTTCAACACAGATGACCAGATTATACCCAAAAACTGTTGTTTAGCTATCTGGTTTATGTCTCAGGATCCATATATCTTCATTTATGGTGCTTGAAGCAATCTAAATTAATGGTTTTGCAGGGAATACCATTCAGTTCATGTTCACTAGTGGGAACATGAGCCCATATATTTATCTTCTCATGTTGGAAGCTCTGTAAACTTTGTTGTGTTGGTTGCAGTGTTTGAAAAGAAGTTATGAATCATAGGGTGGAACTGAATCAAAGTGGACATGTCATTAATTCTTGGCCCAAGTTTACATTGGATAGCTCACATGAAGATGAAATACATATGTTGAAAGGAACATTTAAAAGTTCAGAGCCTGGTCTGATCAATGTTGTATGGTCATGGTAATTTTCCTTGTATCTTCACCTGTTGAAGTATGTAGGGAAAGCCAGAACTTTCAGTTGATGACTTTATGGCAACTCCTCCAATATTTGCTGGTTAACTAATGTGCTGGATGTCATCATAAAACAAGAAGAGAGTTCCATTTGTCTCTGTCATAAGCGTTGCCATGACAATGCTCATATAACTATTGTGTCAGAAGAACTCTAAAGTCAGGATGAAATATTGCTCGTGCCTGCATCCTGGCTCCTTCCAATTCTCTCAAAGCTTCTTCGTGGACTATGAACTAGAGGAGAGGCATTTAAAAAGAATTGGGAGAGGTAGAGGCTTGTTCAAATCTCTCCATTGGCTAATTAACTAAAGGCAAATAAAAGGAAGGGAAGCTCAAGTGGAGCAGCCATTGTGGAGTGGCCAGTGTGTCAGTGGCCAAGTACAGGAGTGGGACTTTGAAGCTTTGGCAAAAGAGGCTTCAGTGAGCTGAGGTGGAAGTGCAGGATTTGGGGTAAGTTAAGGACAGATTTTCCTCATTCTTTTCTCTTTAATAGACAGTGGCCTTGCCAGCCAAAGCAGGGATATGATCTTCTTGCAGAATGTGGATGGATAGGGATTCCCGACAACTTCATCTGCGAGAAGTGCATCCAACTGTACATCCATACAGGCCGTGTTAGGGAATTTGTCCTGGAGTTATATGAACTCCAGGTCATTCAGGAGGCTGAGGGGATGATTGACAGAAGTTAAGGGATGCAATTACACCAAGGATGAAGGAAGAAGGTAGTTGGGTGACAGTCAGGAGATGGAAAGGGAACAGGCAGGAGTGTAGGGTACCCCCATGGCCAATCTCTTCAGCAACTAGTTTACCCCTTTGGATACTGCTGAGTGGGATAACCTATATGGGCAAGGCAATAGACAGATCAATAGCACCATGGTCAGTTCTGAACCTAAGAAGTGAAATCAGTTAAAGAGATAGTCAAAGGGGTCTCATTATCATGGGAACATAGAGGAAATTCTGAGGCTGCAAAAGAGACTCCAGGATAATGTATTGTCTCCCGGGTGCTCAATTCCAGGATGTCTCTGAGTGGGTGCAGAATATTCTTAAAGGGGAGCGTTTGCAGCCAGAGGTCCTGGTACTTATGGTACCAGTACCATAGGCGGGAGTGGGAAAAAGGTCCTGCAGAGTAAGATAGAGAATTAGGAAAGAGGACCTCCAAAGTGGTCATGTCCATATTTCTCCCACTGCCATGAGCTAGGGAAGGTCAGTAAGGAAGATGGTGCAGACAAATGAGTGGCTGAAGATATAGTGCAAGGAGAAGGGTTTCAAATTCTTGGATCATTGGAATGTTTTCTGTGGAAGGGATGATCTATACAAGTGGGACAGGTTGCACCTGAACTCAAAGGAAACCAATATCCTGGGAGGGAGATTTGTTTATCCTGTTGAGGAGGGGTTAAATTAATTTGCCAAAGTGAAGAGGCAGAGGAAGAGATGGTTGGCACACAAGAAGAGGTAGTTGGGAGGGAGTTTGTGTGGAAGGAGAGGAAGTTAGGGCAAAATTGCAGCTATTGGCATGAGTTGCAATGCAACAAGGGACAGAGCCAAAAATAGTAACAAATACAGGGCTAAAGGTTTTGTATATAAATCCACGCAGCATAAGAAATAAAGTGAAGGGCATTGTTGTCCAGCTACAGATTGACAGGTATGATGTTGTGGCCATCAGAGGGTTGTGGCCATCTCAGAGTCATACCATATGTCATTGGGAGCTGAATGCCCAAGGATATACAGTGTATTGAAAGGATAGGCTGGCAAGTAGAGGGGGTGGCATGGCTCTGATGATAAATAATAATGTTAAATATTTAGATTTTAGAAAGAGGGGACAGAGGATCAAAAGATATAGAATAATTGAGTTCAGTTAGAATGGCAAGGATAAAAATGGCACAAAGAAAAGGTGTGTCAGAAGGGCAAAGTTTTGGTAGTCATGGGGGATTTAACACACAAGTAGATTGGGAAAACCAAGTTAGGACAATTTCAAGAGATGGAATTTGTATAATGCCTATAAGATGGCTTTTCAAAGCAGCTTGTTGATTAGCCCACTAGGGGATAAGTTGTACTGGATTGGGTAATTCATCAGAGGTGATTAGAGAGTTTAGAGTAAAGGAACCATTAGTGGGCAGTGATTTGGGATTTAACAAGAAGAAACTGAAATGTGTTGGAATAAAGGGAATTACAGTAGCATTAGAGAGGAACTGGCTAAAGTAGATTGGGAGGGGGCACAAGAGAAGAAGATGGTAAAGTAGCAATGAATGGAGTTTCTGCAGGAAATAAGGAAGGTGTGGGGAAAAATAAATACCAAAATAGAGGAAATATTTGTGGAAAAATGTCACAACTATGGCTGTCAAGGGAAATAAAAGGCAACATAAAAGCAAAAGAAAAGGCATGCAAGAAGCAAATAATTGTGAGAATATTGCGGATTGGGAAGGTTTCAAAAATTGCACAAAGTAACTGAAAAACATAAGAAGGGGAAATAAGAAGTATGAAATATGCTGGTAAATATTATCAGAGGATACAAAAAGCTTCTTCAAGTATAAAAAGAGTAAAAGAGAGGTAAGAATAGATACAGGACCACTAGAAATGATAATGGGAGACAAAAGGATGGCAGAGGAACTAAAATGCGTATTTTGCTTCTATGGAAGACATCAGCAGTGGGCCAGATTTCAAAGGGTATCATGGAATGGAAAAGAGTGCAGTTACGGGAAAAGGTGCTCAGAAAGCTGAATGGTTTAAGGATAGATATCTCCCAGACCAAATGGATTGCACCCTCTAGTTCTGAAAGTAGCGGTAGAGATCGTGGAAGCATTGGTAAAGATCTTTTGGAAATCATTAGTTTCTGATATGGTTCCAGTGGTCTGGAAAATCACAAATGTCACCCACTATTCAAGAAGAGAGGGAGGTGGCAGAAAAGAAATTATAGACTGGTTAGCCTGACATCAGTGGTTAGGAAGATGGTGTTGGAGTCGATTGTTAGAGAGTACTTGGAGGCACATGACAAGATTGGTTTCCTTAAGACAAAATCTTGCTTGACAAACCTATTGAAGTGATTGAACAAGTGACAAGCAGGCTAGATAAAGGAGATGCTGTGGTTCAGAATCAGAATTTATTGTCATGAGCAAGTTACTAAATATGATGTTTTGCAGCAGCATTAAAGTGTTGACATCTGACAACGATAGTATACAAAAAAAATAGTACTGCACGAAAAGTAAGACAGTGCCCTTAGTTCATTGATTGTTCAGGAATCTAATCAGAGGGTTGTGGCCATCTCAGAGTCATACCATATGTCATTGGGAGCTGAATGCCCAATGGCAGCGGAGAAGAATCTGATCCTTGTGCCATTGAGTGCTTGTCTTTAGGCTCCTGTACCTCCTTCCCAATAGTAGCAAAGTAAAGAGGGCATGGCCTGGATGGTGGGGGTCTTTGAGGATAGAGGTTGCTTTTTTTAAGATACTGCCTCATGTCAATGTCCTTGATGGAATGAAGTTTGGTGCCTTTGATGTTGTAGGCCGAGTTGACAATCCTCTGGAGTTTATTCTGAGTTTGTCCTGAGAGTTGGCACCTCCATACCAGGCAGTGATGCAATCACCCAGAATGCTCTCCACGCTACACCTGTAGAAGGTTTTGATGATATACTGATTCTCCTCAAGCACCTCACAAAGTATAGCTGCTGGCAGGTCTTCTTCTTGATTATATCAACAAAGTTTCTTGGCATTCAAGAGATGATTGGATATGTACTTGGATGGGAGGGTGTGGAAGGCTATGGTGCACATGAAGTGAATAGTAGATGGACTGAAGGGAATTAGGCAATTTGAAGAGTGGGCTGAAAGATGGTAGATGGAGTTTAATGCAGTTAAGTGTCAGGTGTTACATTTTGGTAGGGCTAATCAAAATAAGACATATATGGTGAATGGTAGGGCATTGAAAAGTGCAGTAGAACAGAGATCTAGGAATAAGAGTACATAGTTCCTTGAAAGTAAAGTCACAGGTGGTAAAGAAAGCTTATGGTATTTTGGCCTTTATAAATCAAAGTATTGAGTATAGGAGCTGGGATGTTGTGTTAAAATTGTACAAGGCATTGATTAGGCCAAATTTGGTCACCAAAGTACAGGAAAGATATCAACAAATTGGAGAAAATGCAGAGAAGATTTACTAGAATGTTGCTGGGGTTGCAGGGTCTAAGTTATAGGGAAAGGTTAAATAAGTTAGGTCTTTATTCTTTGGAGATTTGATTGAGGTATTTAAAATTATTAGGGGTATAGATAGAGTTGATGTGGAGAGGCTTTTTCCTTTAAGAAAGAGGGAGATACAAGCAAAAGGACATGAGCGGAGTGTTAGGGGGCAAACGGTTAGAGGAAACATGAGGGGGGGACTTCTTTACTCAGAGAGTGGTGGGTGTGTAGAATAAGCTTCCCGACAATGTGATGAAGGCAGGCTTGATATTAGCATTTAAGAAGAAGTTGGAGATGTATATGGACGGGAAAGGAATGGATGGTTAGGGGTTGAGTGAAGGTAAGTGGGGTTAGGTTGGAGAAAGTGTTTGGCATGGACTAGAAAGGCCAAGTGGGCCTGTTTCTATGCTGTAATTGTTCTATGGTTATGTATGTTGTGTATTTATTTTCAGAAAGCATTTGTCAAGGTGCTGCCCATGAGGCGACTTAAAAAGGTAAGAGCTCATGGTAAACAGGAAACATACCAGTGTGGATAGAGCAATGAATGATTGGCAAGATGCAGAGTGTCGGAATACAGGGAAAAAGGTACAGGAGACCAAATACGACCACTCAATGGGACAGGGACAGCTCCTTCCCTTCTGTCATCAGATTCCTGAATAATCAATGAAGCAAGGACACTCCCTTATTTTTTGTGTATTATTATTTTAATTTTTTTTTCATTTATAGATGGTTATAATATGAATGTCTGCAGTATAATGCTGCCGCAAAACACCAAATTTCATGACTTGTTCATGACAATAAATTCTGATTCTGATTCTGATCATATTTTGGTTGGCTGCCAGTTGCTAGAAGTGTTCCACAGGGTCAGTGTCAGGGCTGTTTTTTTTTTATGTTGTAAATTAATGATTTAGATTATGTAATGAATGGCTTTATGACCAAGTTTGCAGATGATATGAAAGTAGGTAAAGGAACAGGTGGTGTTGAAGAAGCAGGGAGGCTGAAGGAGGAGCTAGATTAGGAAAATTGGCATGGAAGTGACAAATAAAATGCAACGTAGGAAAGTGTACAGTCATCCTCTTCGGTAGAAAAATTAAATGGGCAAACTATTTTCTAAATGGGGGAAAAATGAAAGACTCTGATGCAAAGGAACGTGGGAGTCCTCGTTTGGGTTAGCCTAAAGGTAAACTTGCATGTTGATTTGGTGATGAAGAAGGCAAATTTAATACTGGCATTCATTTCAAGGGAATAGAATATGAGAACAGGGATATGATGTTGAGGCTTTATTGGGTACTCACTTGGTTTAGTGAGCATTTTTTGGTCTCCTCAATAAGGAAGGATGTGTTATCATTGGAGAGGGTTCAGAAGAGGTTCACAAGGATCATTCCACAAATGAAAGAGTTATCATATGAGGAGCATTTGACAGCTCTTGGCCTGAACTCGTTGGAATTTAAGAGAATTTGAAAGATTTTGAATGTTGAAAGGCATGGAGAGGATAGATAAGGAAAGGTTGTTTGTCATGATGGGAGAGTCTTGGACAAGAGAGCAGAACTTCAGGATTGAAGGGTGCCCGCTTAGAATAGAGATGTAGAGGAATTTGTTTGGCCACAGAGTGGTAAATCTGTGAAATTTCTTGCCACAGGAGGTTATTGAGGCCAGGTCATTGTGTGTATCTAAGGCAAAGATTGATCAGTTCTTGATTAGCCAGGCCATCAAGGGGTACGAGGAAAAGGCCAGGCAGTGGGATGGAGAGGGAAAATGAATCAGCTCATGATTTAATGGCAGGGTAGACTCAATGGGTTGAATAGCTCATTTCTGCTCCGATGACTTATAGTCTCATGACTCTGTGCTCATGAAGTGTGTGCCATCGTCCGTGAGGTTCTCTGGATATCTGAGATACGATCTGCATTTCTCTACATCATTGGGCTGTATAAATGATTCATAATCAACAGATGATTCTATTGCCAGAGCTAAACTCCAGGTGGGGCATGCTTTTATTCTGTATTCATTGTTGCAATTAATATGGGCCTGGCATTTCACATTATGAACAACTTAATGTTCAATCTATACAATATTGAAAGACATTGAGTATTGACTTTACATGCAAAAATCAATGCATGCATCTTTTTGAATAAATTCCCAAAGCTGAACTTAATGTCTTCATCATTTCATATCACTTACAACTGTTAAACGCTTATGGAATTATTTACTGTTGGTTTTAATTTGCATTGCAAAATATTTATGTGGTTCAGAGATTTAATGAAGGGTTTCAAAATTAGAAAGACCTTAACTGACCAAACAGGGAAAAGGTATTTCCACTGTCGATTAGAGGGGGTAGAATTAAGGATCAAGCCAAAAACAATGGTAATATGCCTTTACCTCTTATGGACACTGCAAGACTGGCTGAGTTCCTTCAGCATCTGTGTTTTCAGAGTTAAGATGAGGCCAAGAATGGAATGTGGAATAAAGGAGACCACTAGTAACTTGGAAGACAAGGAGATTCTGTGACCAAGAATGAGAGCCCCAGATTAAATGTGCCCCCTGAATATCCAAGTCAGTGGCATATCAGATGGAGTCCACAGTATTCTTAAAGGGGAGAAGTCATGCTACACGGTGAAACCATTGAATTAGGTCGGGAATGGGATGAGGTCCTGCAAAGTGAATATAAAGTTAGGATGAAAGTTAAAAAGCAAGACTTCCAAGGTGTTAATCTCTGCTAGTTCCACATATCAGTGAGAGTTGGAAAAGGAGGATAGAGTAGTTTGTGTAGGAGAGAGAGTGTTAGATTTATGAACAATTGGAATCTCTTTTGAAGCAGAGGTGACCTGTACAAGAGAGACAGGTTACACCTCAGCTGGAGGGGAGGGGAACTAATATTCTGGTGGGGAGATTTGCTAAATTCACCCAAGAGGCTTTTAAACTAATCTGGCAGGAGTTTAAAGATAGCGTGGAAGGCAAAGGATGGGTATTGAAGTACTTCAGGATGGTGGAAGACAAGCATTGATGTAAGATAGGTAAGCTTTGTTGTGTTATTTTAACGAATGGAGCCTGATTAGTTTAGGGTGTGGATTGGTACAGAACAATTGGATATTGTAGCTATAATGAAGACATGATTGAAAGAGGACCTGGACTGGCAGCTCATTTTTCCAGGGTACTGTGATACTGTGATAACAGTGGGAAGAGAGGTGGGGGCTTACAATAGTAGTCAAAGAAGATATCATGGTTGTCTTTAGAGAGGACATTGAAGGAGATCTCTGCTTTTCCAGGTGAGGGTGATTCCTATTCCTCAGAATAATTTCCCTTGGATCTGGATCAATGGCCTGTAATTTCCTGGTTTGTACTTTTGCTTCTTCTTGAGTAGAGGCACAACACTATCTAGTCTTTAGTCTTCTGGGAGATGTGGCTAAAGAGGATACAACAATCTCTGTCAAGGTCCAAACAAACTCCTTCCCTTTAATAACCTAAGGTAGATCCCATCAGGCCAATGGACATCCTTCTTCTTGTGCTTGAATTTTAGCTACCCCTTCCTGAATTCACCACCATCCACTTCCTTCTCCTTTCATACCTTGCCCATCTCCTCTGACTCAACTTTATTATTTCAGCTTCCTTTCTCATTTTGATTCAATTTACAACATGTCTTGTCATCCAGGCTTCCAGAACCTTGCTATTCTTGTCTGTATTCCTCACGGGAATATGTTACTCCTGAGTTCTAATCAGCAGGCCTTTAAATAGCTCCTGCATATCAGATGTAGACTTACCTAGTAACCGCTGTTTCCAATCTACTCACCCCCCAGTTCCTGTCTAATCCCTCTCTATTACTTCAAAACTGATGAATCATGGAATGATGATCTGCCAGTTCTGCCCTTTTCTTAACCAGGTTTCCATAATGATTACAACTTTCATAGTTTCACGTATTAATGCAGGTCCTAAGTTTATCTGTCCTACTTATAACACTCAGTGCATTTCAACTCATCAGTCCCACCATACTCATTAACTTGTCCCCGCATGTCTTCAATCAGAGTTACTTAGCCTACCTTCCCATCAACACCTCCACTTGCTAATCCATTGTCCTGGTTGCTATCTCTCTGCCACCCTCAGAGTCGCACACGCAAACCTCCTTGTGAAGATGTGCAATTCGCTCCCAAAATATTTATTCTGAAGTATTGTTTTCCTCTGACTAAAGGACAGCAAAAATGTGAAGACCATGTCATCACTGAACAGTTGCAATTACTCACATGAAGAGAAATTTAATGTTGCCTCAGAGTAAAGCAATCAAAATATTTGATACTTAGGACAACAAACCAGATAACAGAAGGTGAATGTAAAGATAGACTGCATTTCAACAAAGTTGGAATACACACAATGGGAAGTTATTCCATGGTGATTAAACTCATCAGGAAAATTGGGTTCAACTCTTTGACCAATTTAGGAAGAACATAGTGGATCAGAAAGGGTGAAAGCATATTTATCAAAATAATATGAGACTTGACATGGGCAAATGAAGAGGTTTGGGTGCAATGAGCAGGCTTGTGGTCAACTGTAGTGATTAAAGGATTTGATATGGTAGCAAGAGAGATCTGGCTCCTCCTTGTGCACAGCAGCCAGGTCAAAGAGACATAATTTCAAATTAGAGGTAAATGTATTCAGAGCTCAGATAGAACTATTTCTCCATTAGAATGATTGTAGAAATCTGACAGCTTCCCTTCTACAAGGATGTGAGATGAAGTATGGGTGTGGAACCAAATTTGTCATCATGAATAAGGGCACAAATCTGACATGATTGTACTGAGCTTGGAGCCAAGCTCTGGGGTTATTATTGTTGAATCCAGTTCCAGTGTTACATAAACTAACAATCTTTGGTCACAGTGCTTAGAAAATAATGATGATCTTGCTGTGTTTGACCACAAAGGCAAGAGACTGCTTTGAACTCATGTCTTTGTTAAAGATGCAAACTCCATTCACATGCCTTTTGTTCTGTACTTTAATACAATTTATTTTTCAGGAGTTCATCATTTGTGGATAATTAGTTGGTAAAAGCAAATTCAGCCATAAATATTTTGCATATTTTCCCAGATTTATAATTGCATTGTGAATATGCTGACAACATAATAAAGATCTCTATTTAAACTCTTCAGCATTTATTAACAATGTGCTGAATGACAAGTTAGAGGTGTCTATCATGTATTCAACTTCACAATGAATAAAAATTGAGAATCTCAACAAAGAACTCAAGCATTATTACCCTTTGTGATCCTCTGCAAATAAGAACATTTTAAATATATCACCATCTCCAGACATTTACCGATTCTATTCCTCAGACAATAAGAATTTATTTACATTTTAAACTGTTCCAAATATGTGTCAATTCACAATTATGAAAGAGCTCCAATCTTATTCCCACTTACAGCAGGAATACACTTTCCAAGCTCAAAAATGGACCATTTTCTGATTGTGAGAAGGGTAATTTGTCCTTCCTCAGCCTTCACCACCTGGGTCAAGGCTTTATCAGGATTCATTTCATGGTTCTCCTTCCCCTGTCCTCTCACTGAGTAGGACCTCTGTTGTCTGCTTCCCTTTGTTTAACTTTGAAGCTGGCCAATGTCCTTTTACCCATTACACTAGCACTCATTGCCCTACATTGTCTTCCAATTCACCAGCACCTTGATGTTTCTGAATCACTCTAAAGCTTCACCCATGCTCCCCCTACATCTCCGATCACTGTAACCTCCAGCCCATAAATGCTAAGGAACCTTTCCATTTCTCCGATAATGACTTCTGACTTTAGTTGCTTCATCACTAAACAATGGCCAAATCTCCAACCTTTCTTTAAACCTCCTCCTTCATCCTTTAAGATGCCCCTCAAACTCTACACCTTTGAACAAGTTCTCATTCTTCTGATAAAATGTCTCTAATAATGCTCCGTTGAAGTGTCCTTGGATAATTCAGTACAAATGGTCAGTAAATAAAGGAAAAAATGAATTGGTTGTGAGATCATCTTTGAACCTCAAACTCCCAGATCTGTAGGAAGAAATTAATAAAGTTAAGGAATTGGTGAAAAGTTTTTTGTCCTTTAAGTTCAATGTTAAAATTGGCTATAATGAAAAAGTTATATATTTTCTAAATAGAAAAATAAACACAGCAGGTCAGGCAGCATAATATTTTGGCTTATGATCCTTCATAAGCTATCCTGAGTGCAAATTTTCAACAATTAGTGATATAATTCTTGTACATTCTGACAGTAATATCTGCAAGATCAGTGCTGACCCTCTAAGGCCAAGCACATAATTTTCAGATTGAAGTATTTTTGACACATTGAACTTGATAGCACAGAAACAGGGCCTTTGGCCCAACTTGTCCATCCTATGAAGATGCATATTTAAGCTCATCCCATTTGCTTACATTTGGCCCATATCTCCCTGAACCTTTCTTGTCCATGCACTTGTTCAAATGATTTTTAAATGCTGCAACTGTTCCCACCTTTACCACTGACTTTGGCAACTATGCTCTGTGTGAATAAACCTTCCCCTCAGATTCCCCTTCAACTGGTACAGCACTATATTATTGTGCCAGTGACGTGGCTATGAACCTGGTGCTGTTTGTAAGGAGTTTGTATATTCTTTCCATGTCTGTGTGTGTTTCACTGGGTGTCCCAGTTTCCTCCCAGGTTCAAAAGATAAACAGAGTTGGTTTGTTAATTGGTCTATTTGGGAGGTGTGGGCTGGAAGGGCCTTTTACCGGATTGTATCTCTCGATTAAATTGAAAATTAAAAACAGGCAATCTTTCCCCTCTCACATTCAACCCATATGATCAAGTTCCAGACTTTCCTATTCTGGAAAAAATATTGCAACTACCAACCCAGTCTATGCCGAGCATGATTTTATAAATCTCCATGAAGTCACCCCTCAGCTGCCGTTGCTGCAAGGCAGAGTCCAAACGACCCAACCATCCTTAAAACCTAATCGCTCTAGTCAAGGAAGCTTGCATATCAATCTCTTCTGCACCCTTTCTTACTTCATCCCATCCTTCCTACAATGCGACGACGAGAACTGCGCACAATAATGCCGAGTGTGGTCCAACATAAAATGTACAGCTTCATGATGGCATTCCAACTCTTGCACTTGATGGCAAGGCGGATGAAGAGAACCATGCCAAATGCCTAATTCATTACTGAATTTACCCGTGTCATCATTTTTAGGGATTTATGTAAATGTGAAATTTAAATTTATTTACAACATGGTAGAAGCCGATTCCGGCCATTGAAATTTATGCCACCCAATTAACCTCTCTATCTCATGCACTTTTGAAGGATGAAAAGAATCAGGAACACACAGGGAAAATTGATGGAGGTCACAGGGAGAATGTACAAACTCCTGACAGACTGTGCTGGATTCGAACCTGCATTACTAGTACTGAAATAATGTTGAGCTAACCACAACACTAACCATAATCATGAATATATATGATCATCAACATTGGTCCTAGCATCAATCCTAGCACCGATCCTTGCAGCACACCACTGGTCTCAGACTTCCAAAATGAAAATCAACCCTTCTTCTCTGACACAGACCTCCAGGCCAATTTTGTTGACAATTGGCTAGATCATCCTGGATCTTATATTCTAATAATTTAGTTTAAGTTATTATTTTGGACCTTGTCAAAGGCTTTGCATTAGTCTATGTCCAGCTTTCTTACCTTCTTGCTCTTGGTCACCTGTTCAAAAAACTCAGTCAAATTCAAGAGACACAGTTTCCCTTGCACAAAGTCACGTTGTCTCTCCTACATCAATCCTTATAGTATTTCTTAAATAAAGCACAACATGAGCCATTCTCCAATCTTCTGGGACTCATGGCTAATGAAGAAACAAAAATCTTTGCCAGGACCCTTGCAATTTGTTCCTTAACTTCAGATGTAATCCTGGAGTACACTTGGCCAAACTCTGGAGATTTATCTACCTTGAGGTGTTCAAAACTGTGAACATCTCATTGCAGAATATGGATATGTTTCAGGATGTCATTGGCCTCTTCCCTGAATAACCTAGCTTCCACAGTTTATATAGATGAAAAGTATCAATTTAAGATCTTGCCCATCCTCGTGGCTTCACACCGAGATGACCAAACTGATATATAAGAAGATCTATTCTCTCCGTTACTTATTTTGACCTCAATACACTTGTAGTATATTTTAGGTCTCTTCTTGACCCTATCTGCCAGGGCTATCTCATGTCCTCTTTTAGCCTTCCCAATTTCCTCCTTAAGTCTTACACCTTGATCCCTTATACTCCTCAGGGAATTGCTTGATACTAACTGCCTGTAGCTGACTTTATGCCTCCTTTTTTCTGACTAGAGCTCAAAGTCTCTACATAACCAAAGTTTTCTGAGCCAGCCAGGCTTCACTCCTACAGAAACATGCTGCCCCAAAACTCTCATTTCACAGCTAAAAGCCTCCCAGTTACCAGAGGTCTCTTTATCTGCAAACAGCCTCTGTAAGTTCCTGTCTAATGCCATGAAAATTAGACTTGTCCCAATTTTGGACTTTAACAAGGATCAATCCAATTTTTGTCAATTGTTAGTTTAAAACTAATGAAATTATGGTTAATTTTCTTGTTGAATCATCCACATATTGTATCAAAATGTAGCAATATTTCCCCAAAATCTTTCCTATGAATTTACTCAAGCAACAGTTAATAATGAAGATGAGATGTAAGATTCCAATAATCTGCCTTCTGGTTTGGGCAAATCCAATTGGTTCACCATGCGCCTCTGATAAAAGGAATAAAGCAAATGGACAGACACAGATTTTTAAAGTGATTCTTCATAAAATGTACCTTTGATCATCTGAGGAATCAGATTATATTTGCCAAGGTCCCCATCCACTTGCTTGGATCACAATTCCCACATTCCCTTGCTGCTCACCAGGGTTCTGGTCCCCTGATCCATGTTCACCAACTGGGGCCCAATTCCTGCAAACTCCTGCCTGCTCCAGTCCAAGTTTCAATGCTCACATTAACAGGTTAGTGCCATGTCCTTGATTGCCATGCTACCTTTAATCTGACTGGGGCTTGTTGTCCACACTTCCTTTAAATTTAAAGCTCATGGGAAAATATATGTAAAATTCTGGAAGTATCTGAAGGAAAACAAGAGAGTCAGTTGAATCGATGGGTACCATTAGCAAAGCAATGAAATTAAAAAAAAATAAAGATAGGTGAAATCTGAAATATAAAGAGAAATTGCTGGAAGTACTCAGAGGGTCAGAAAATGAAATAAATGTTTCAGGTCGATGAACTGTCATCAGAACCCTATTTCACTTTCATAAATGTGACCTGTCCTGTAGAATGAAAACCATTGATGTTCAGGACGGCATATTTGGGAGTAGCTCGGAGGTATCAAAGGGTAGGATGGTAAATGAATGTTATTGAGATGGGGAGGGGCAAAAGGCTCAGATTTAAAAATTAAGTTTTTGCTGGATCAAGAGCTGGGAGATCAGCTCAACAGGGATAATGATGAATGGGGCTATCTCTCAATGACCTCATCATTTGGACGATAAGTAACAACCCTTTATAATTTATATAGTTTAAGGGGAAATGAGAATGTTTATGATTGAATGGAACATATTGTAGCAACACTATACACAAATGGTTTTCACATCGATCCCTGTTCCTCTTCAGAACATAACTTGCTTGGCTAAAGGGAATGTAAAGTCTTCGAAGTATCCTGCTATTGGCTTTGCTCTCAATCTCACTTAACTCTTTCCAGATATGCTCACACTCTTACATCTGCATTATTGATGTCTAACAGTTGACTTATTTGACATTACATTTTTGCAGAGGCAAATGCCCAGGAACCAATGTGGTTTACTGACCATTTGATTTTTATAGGCCTGATGCAATCACAATGCAGCAAGCTTTTAATCCATCCACGTGGTTTTCTTAGGGATCCTGCTCCACATAATGGAGAAATATCCCTCCTGAAGCAGCCAATCCCTTTATTTATATTAAAAAAAAGTTAAATTTAGACATAGTGCACAGTAACAGTCCCTTTTGGCCCACGAGCCCATGCCCCCCAATTAACCTACGCCCCCGCTATGTTTCAAATGGTGGGAGGAAATCGGAACCCCTGGGGAAAACCCACACAGACACGGGGAGAACGTACAAACTCCAAACAGACAATGTGGGATTTGAAACTTGGTCCCAATCGCTGGTGCTGTAACTGCATTGTGTTAACCCCTACACCAATCGTACCGCCCTGCCCCTTTAATCTCAAAAGCAGATAAAGGGGAGATCACAATTAAGAGAACTCCCCAAACAGTGATATCATGAAGAAGCCGTGCTCTATTTATCAGAACATTTGTATTTTTATCAGAGGACCACACTGCATGAATTGGATTCCAAGTTCAGTGTTTAATAGAATAGAAACTATAAAACCCAATGCCAATTTTAATTTTTGCTCTGGAACGCAAACCCGACAAAACTAAGTAATGAATTCATTTGCTGCAATACTTTATGAAAATATATCTCAAACTGCTTGAGGTTATTTCAGGAGTAAAATGATGTCAATTTCAAGTATAATTTGGCACAGCAGCCTTATAATGAAAATGCACATTTTAGCATGGATGGGTATATTTCACTTGCCATTAATGTCAGCAATAAGATGATACTGATTGGCAACAATGCTGAAAGTTAAGGTTATCAGAAAAGATGTAACTATGTTAGGATATAGAATTCATGAATTCATAAACAATGTCTTTCTATCCAATCTTGAGGTATTTTAATAACTGTGTTCTTGTTTGCTTATAGTCAAGCCACCAACTCAAATGAATTGAAACACAGGAGTACCAAACAAGCATCGGCCACCTTTCAACCATTTGAGCCCACCTCCAAAACATTTGTCCTTGGCTGATCTGAAGCTCAGCTTCATTTACCCAGGCCAGCAAGCAGCTGTTTCCTGACAAACGTTGTCTCTCAACAAAGAAAATTACACATTTCTACAACCTTTTGCATTTCATTCCCACTAAACTAAGTCCTGCGAGGGCTGGGATTGGTTTTAAGGTTCATTTAAACCAAATCAGCAACATAAATAATAACTATGATCCTTTAAAACAGAGATTATCGGCTCCTGTTTCTCTGGATGAGCACAAATATCAAAAGTCTGATTTCTGACTATTTAATACAGAGCAGCCTTTGTACTTTCTGCAGCTGATTTTTTAATGTACATTTATTCATGTGGACATCGCTGCATTTATTGCTCACCCTAATTTCCCTCCAGTAAAGGAGGATCCATCATTGTCTTGGCAACTGCTTTATTTGCTGGGACATTTCAGTGAGTAGTTAAGAATAAACCAAATAGTCATGTCAGACCAGACAAGGACAATAGCTTCTTCCCCTCAAAGAACCAGATGGTTTTTAACAACTCCAGTCGCTTAATGATCCTAGAAATGAGAGCAGTTCTTTTTAATTATTCCACATTTACTTAATTAACTGAATTTTAAATTCCCTGGCTACAATGGTGGGATTTGTACGCATGTTTCTGGATCATTCAGCCAACCCCCTTGGAGTTGTAGACCAGCAGATTAACCATTGCGTTGCTCTGTTCCTGCGGAACAGGGTGAGCATGGGCAGTTCCATTGGCAGCCCAGTGTTAAAGGATGAAACAGAAGAAAAAGAAATCAATCTGATGGCATTCTTTCTTCTCCCTCACACTGCAGCAAGAAGTCAAAATTGGTTTCACAATCTTCAGCAGGCTGACTGACTGTTTCTAGCATTGCAAGGGGCTCAAAATTGAGCAACTAGGCCCTGTCCTCTGTTGAACCCGATAATTACCATTCTCCACCCCCCCCCACCCCACCCCTGTCCAGCCAAATAGTTGCCTGTTTCAAATAATGTACCAGGTTTCTCTCTTCCTGCAGTCTAACCCACAGGAGGAAAAAATGAAGAGGCTCTTAAAGGTCATGCTCCAATTAAACTTTGAGATTGTGAGAAGGAGCATACTTCCTGGGGCCTTCATTAAGAGAATATGAATACTGACACTCAAGGCTATGCTCCAATCCTGAACCCAACATCTGTTCCTCATGAACTAGGATTGATTAATCCAGTCATCAGTTTGATATAGACTGGGGTTCAAAATGACTCAAAAGCTTCTCAACTCATTCTCCACTTCATTTGCAACTATATTGGTAATGCCTCATGCACCAATGATAAACTCGCTGACTTTATCTACTTTGCTGCCAACTTCCACCCTGACCTTAAATGCACTTAGTCCATCTCTAGAAACACTCTCCTCTTTCTCAATCTCTCTATCTCCATCTCAGGAGACAAACTCTTGACAGACATTTTCTACAAACACACCAACTACCACAGCTACCTTGTCCACATCTCTTTGATCCCTATCCCTGCAAAGATTCCATTTCTTTCTTGCAACTTCTCCCTCTCCATCATATCTGCTTCCAAAATGAGGCCTTTCATGTGAAATCATCCGAGATGTCCTCCTACTTCAAAAAATGTGGCTTCTCCTCTGCTGCTTTTGGTTCACCCCTCACCTGGTTATTCTCTATTAACTGTGTGTCTTCCCTGGACCCCTCTTCCCTCATGTGCATTGGGGAGGAGTCCCCCTTATCTGCCCCACTAGCCTCTCCATCTAACATATCATCTTATGCTATTTCCATCATCTACTTCATGGTCCGGCTACCAGCAGTGTCTTCTCCTCTCCTCCCCTCTCTGCCTTCTGCAGGGACTGCTTCCTCTGTGTCTCCCTCGTCCACTCCTCCCTTCCCACCAATCACCCCCTTGGCACCTACCCCTAAGGCTGTAGCAAATGCTGAAATTGTGGCAATGCCTCCTTCCTCACCTCAATTTGGGGGAATCAAACAGACCTTCCAGGCAGAGAGGAACTTCTCTTGTGAATCTGCAGGGGTCATCTACTGCATCTGGTGCTCCTGTTGTGGCCTCCTCTACAGTGGAGAGACTGAATGCAGACTGGGAGATCATTTCACTGGGCACCTTCACTCCGTCTGCCACAATAGCAGTGATTTTTTAGGGTTACCCATTTCAATTCTCTCTCTCTCTCTCTCTCTCTCTCTCTCTCTCTCTCTCTCTCTCTCTCTCTCTCTCTCTCTCTCTCTCTCTCTCCATGGTCTCATGCACTGCCAGATTGAGGCTGCACTCAAATTGGGGGAACAGCCCCTCATAACCACATTATCCGGTTGAGTTCTCCGGTTTCTTTTCACACCTTCCCCGTCTCTCTTTCTCTCTTTCCCTAGCCCTACGTCTTTCTTCTAGCACTTTCTCTATCTCTTTCTCTTTCTATCCCTTTCCCTCTGTCTCCATTCCTCCAGCTCTGCATTTACAGAGCCACACCCCTCCCCAATCAGTTCTCAAATTTCCTCTCCTGTCCTGTCATCGATGACCAATTAATTGCCTTATCCCTTTTGACCTGTGCTTCTCCTCCCCCTGCCATTTTATTCTTGTGCCTCCCTGCTTTTTACTTAGACTTTTATGAAGGGCTTAGGCTAAAAATATTGGCTATATATCTTTACTTTCTAAGGATACAATGGGACCTCCTGAGTTCCTCAAGCATTTTTGTGTTTTAACTTACAGTGGCTTTATCCAGCCATTGTTGGTGAGTTTCTACAGTGGAAAGCATAGGAAATTGGAATCAGTCCCAATGTTTCCAATTTTTTATTCTTCCCAGCAGATGTTCTCATCAAGTTGTGTTTTCACTTGTGCTCATATCTCCTGAAATAGTTTGGCCTTACATAGAAAGGGAAATGTTCCTGCTAACTGCCTTGAAACATTTTAATCTGGATAAAGGCCTCATACATCTGCAAGTTCTTAATCTCTCAATAGATCTGTAATATTTCTTGGTATTTCAAATAGTGTGACTCAGTTGTGTTCAGTTTGCAGAGATCAGTGATGCATGTGAATGCTTAAATATCTCTGTGATTTTGCCACTTTAATTGGATCTGAATCCCTGAAATAAGACTGTAATGAATTGCTTTATATGTCCAAATTATTCTTTCAAATCAGAAAGTTATCAAGGTTCATGATTCATACACTAACCGCCCAAGGGACTCTGTGAAGCCAATGCTTCTGAGAATCTTGTCTTTTAGATAAGTCAATTAAACTGATACCCTGACTTTGCCTGTTGCTTTGGACTCCTCAGGACTCTGCTCAGTGAGATGTGACAAATCTCTTCGCAATAATGTTGAACTTCTTCATAAAATATGGCTCATATGGATATATGATATAGTTAATCTATAGCCTAAAATATATGATTGAAACTTTACAGATTTTTTGTCCTTTCCCTATTTGACTTGAATTTATTATCTTCCCATGCAGTGTTCCCCTTCATTCAATGTTTTATTCAGTTCAGGTTGACATTTTACTGTTTTCATGTTTATCTTTGTGCATTAACCTGGGGTTGTCAACCCCATTGCTTTGCTCTGAGTCTCCCAATGATTAGAGATTAACTATTTCTTCAAGCAGGCATCAAGAAATTTCTTCAAAAAATTTCTGACTGGTTGTGATCTTGAGGCTACTTAGCAGCTGGGAATTGACCGATGAAGCGTTGAGTATGTTCACTTTCTAATTGGCTGGAATAGAATGCCAAGCCATCAATATTAAGAGTTTTTGGGTGGGACAAGTGCATGAGAATTCATATGATTAAACCTCAAAGAATATACCCATTCAAAAATTTTCCAAGAGAATTTATAGACCACTTTGTAATGCTTTATAAATAAGTGGGAATGGCAAGATATTCTCGATCTAAGTTCACAAGTCCTTCAGCAAAGATAAATCTTATTCTGATAATTACTTATTTAAAAAAAATGATGGGTACTATGAATTCTCATGTAACCTGTCTTCTTAGTCTTAACATTAGCTGGGTAAAATTCAGCCTATCTGGATGTGTTTCCTCTGCACCTTATTTTGATGATGTGGCCTGAAATTGGGAATGGCCTAAGATTAGGTTACTCCTCAGACTTAGTTCAATAACAGAAAGAAAAGCATTTGAAATGTAAAGGATTCTTACCTGGAGGCATCCTTGCTGGTTGCTGTGTCTTTATGTACTTGAGGAGTCTTGTTAGACTTCACGATATCTATGAGACCTGCTTCACTATAATTGAAATGGGTCCAACCAGACCAAGTTCATGGATGATGGGGCTCCAGTGAACTCCAGTGTACAGAACCTCCGGGATTTTTAGTCTTCCGCTTGCTCCTGCCCACAAGCCCAAACCTCCAACACCAAATTTGCAGATCTTCACCATGTTCCATGGCCATGGAACATGGCTAAGTCTTGTTTCATTGATCCAACACTCCTTCGAATTCCAGTTCCCAAACAACTGAGGCAAATTCATGGACACTCACTGACTCTGAGGGAGCTCTCTTTTGCCTTTCTTTCTCTCTTTGTAAGGGGTGACAGATGACACCAATGACAACTCTTTGACTGCGTTATGGCAGGCAGAATGCAATTTCATGTAATATTACATGTTCTGTGCTATTACATGACAACAAAGGAATCTTGAATTTTACACAAAGGTCTAATCGTCCCAACCACCGCCTTGCCTTTGGGTCTCTTGGTCAATGAAATAGTCCTGGAGAATGCGGCAACCTGTTCACAGCATATGAATAGGTCCCTTATCACATTACTGATTGGATTTGCCTTCTGAGGCATGGACAATCTCTGGTACTTTGTCTTCAGCATATTTAATCATTACTCTTTTGCTTGCAATTGAAGAATTAAAATGGAAGACATATTTACTTTATACAGGTTGAATACCCCTTATCCGAAGTTCTGAAATCTGAAATTCTTCAAAATCTGAAACTTTTTTGAGTGCCGACATGATGCCACATGTGGGCACCAGTTTGTTACCAATCATCGTGTCACCGGCAGACCTACGTGCATTACTCACTGGATTTTTTTGCTGTCCAGCAGGATTTATACTACTGTATTTGGTGCTGTATTTATCTTCTTTTGTTAGCAGGATCAAGTTTTTTTTTGTTAAGTACAAAACATTACTCACACTATTAGACTCATATTTCCAAAATACAAAAAAATCCAAAATCTGAAACACTTCCGGTCCCATGCATTTCAAATAAGGGATACTCAAACTGTATCTCGTAAACAGACAAGCATATGACAGTTTGCTGGAAAATCATTGTTACTCAAGCCTATTGTCTTTGTAACAGCCAATGTGCACATCATCCCAATTCCCTTGTCTTGCTCCTGAATCTTTTCTCTATTCTGCTTTTTCAAATATTTAATCAATATCTTCAAAAAAGCTTGAAAATGTTTTCTGTTTCTGTGGATACAAAAACAGATTTTTGCAACCTTCACAACTCTGGCTAAGAAATTGTTCACATGCAAGAGTTTCATAGAGCATTGCAGCACAGTACAGGGCTACATAGATTACTCCCTAATAAAACAAAACCATCCCTAACTCATAACCCCCTATTTTTCTTCCATCCATGTGCCCATCCAAGAGTCTTTTAAATGCCATGATCAGCCACTAACACCACTGCTGGTAATTTATTCCAGGCCCCCACTACTCTTCATGTATAAAGCTTACCCCTGATATTTCCCTTAAACTTTCCTCCATTCATTTTATACAGAAGTCCTCTAGTGCTTGATACTCCTGCCATGGGAAAATGATGATGGGTGTCTCCCTTCTCTATGTCCCTCATAATCCCTCAGCCCTCTATTAAGTAACCTCTCATCCTTCTTCATTCCAAAGAGAAAAGTCTTAACTTTGCTAACCTTGTCTCACAAGGCATGCAGTGTTTTCCAATCCTGAGCTGCCACATTACCACATGACTCTTGAACCCCATCCCAACTAATGAAGCTCACCACACCACAAGCATTCTTAACTATCTTATAAATCTGTGCAGGAACATTGAGAGATCTATGGATTTGGACACCAAGATCCCTCTGTTCTTCCACACTTTTCTCTGGTGAATAACTGAAGCAAAGTATTCATTCACTTGTCATTCACCAACCTCCTCTGCCTCCAGGCACATGTTGCCTCCTTCATCCTTAAGCAGCCCTACCTTCACTCTCATCAACCTTCTGTTTTTTGGGGTTTTCTGTAATCTTTCTCCTTTTCTTTAATCCTACTTGCCAAGGCTTTCTAGTGAATACTGAATACCTTTTTTCCTTCCTATGTCTTTTCTTAATTTCCTTCCTGATTATCATATAATTCCAATAAACTCTTCCTGTTTTTCCTTCTTAAATCTTCTTTCTTCCTCTTAACTGACAGCCTCACCTGTTTTGTTAATCACAGTTCCTGTTTTCAACTATCTTTTCCTTGTCTCAATGGGACAAACTCATCCAGAATCCCATGCAAGTAGTCCCTAAAAATCCTCCTCATTCCTTCTGTGCTTTCTCTCGAGGACATCAGTTCCCAATTTACTCTTCCTAATTCCTGCCTCATCCATCATAATTAGCTGCTCCCCAAAATGAAAGATTTTAGGATGTTGTCTGCTTTTATCCTTGTCCATAGCTATGCTAAATCTGATGGAATTGTGGTCACTGTCACCGAAATGCTCCTCAACCGAGAGGTCCATCACCTGACCAGGTTCATTACCTAGTACTAGATCCAGTATGGCCTCTCCTCTAGTCGACTGGTCCACATACCATGTCAGGAATCCTTCTTGGACACATCTGACAAATTCAGTCCCATTCATCCCTCTTGCAGTAAAGAGGTGCTGGTCAATATTTGGGAAGTTGCAGTCTCTCAACATCAACCCAGTTATTTCTGCACCATTTCAAAAGCTGTCTACTTATCTGTTCCTCAATGTCCCATGATATACAGTGATTGCTCCATTCCTATTTTTAACTTTCACCCAAGCCAATTTGACTTTCAGTAAACACTTCCTCCACAGTGTTTTCCCTTTCTGCAGCTGTTATACTATCCCTGACCAGTCCGCTGCTCCACCACCCCCCACCAGCCCTTTTAGAACCTCTCATCCATCCCTTTTTTGAAAAAAATATTTATCACTTGTATCAATCACAGTTATTCAGTTATATATAAATAGTACATTACAATACTATTCAATACAAAATGATACAATTTAAAAAAAATTCTCTCCACCCCCCCAAGAAAGAAAAAGAAAGAAAACACCCTAAACTATATATTAATCATTATTCATATTTGCCTATCATAATTTTGTATCTTCTAATTATTAATTGAGAGGAGTGGATGATGTGGATGGACATTTGTTAACAAATTCCATATATGATTCCCAAATCTTATAAAAGTTCCCAAATCTGATTTCTTAAACTATAAGCAATTTTTTTCTAATGGTATACAACTTTATATTTCAGTGTGTGACAGAAATATGTTTTTGATAAATTGGGAAAGGTTTGTTAGAGTAGGTTACATATAAACACTTTAAAACAGATCTTATTTAAAACACTGGAGCTCTGCCCAGTGCGAAACATATCAGGACCTCAGAACTTTTGCAAAAACTTTGAAGAGTGCTCAAGAGACTTCACTAATGGATTGTTGTTTATAAAAGGCAACAAATGGAAGAGCTTGTTGGAGCCGCATATTGACGCAGAGAGATTCAAACAGGCTTTCTCTCAGAGATAGAGAGAGAGATCACTTGTACAGTGTTACAGCCAGCAGACAGCAGCTAGGACTGGAACAGGACAGGCTGGCATGATTATGAAAAGCCCATTTGTAAGAAAGCCCTTGTGGTTCATGCAAGAAGAGAGGAATGGCTATCTAATGTTTCACTTGGAATAAAAAAACCAAAAAGGAACTCTTTGGTGACCTGAAAGAAAGAGGTCATCATCTGGAGAACCCTGAAGGAGCAGGTTTTGTCAGCAAGACACTGGAGTGCCGGATGGAAGTACATCAGTTGTGAATGTCCTGAAATAACAAATCTCTCTTTCAAAACCAAAAAGAACCTTCCTGAGCATTTACCATTTACCTTTCAAGCACCAAAGCCTGGTGAACTTTATAAATGTTAAATTCTGTGCACAGTATAAGAATTGCCTGCAACCAGTGAACTTCGAGGAATGAGAAGTGAAATTGGACTGTGAACCAAATAACTTTTCTGAACTTACACACACATTACATACTTGTGTGCTCAGAATTAGAATGGGGTGAAGTAAGTCAATAGAGTTAAGTTAAAGTGTGATTCTATTTTCATGTTTAAATATAATTAAAAGCAACTTTTGTTTAAGTAACATTTGTCTTGATGAACATCTATTGCTGCTGGGTTTTTGGGGTCCTCTGGGTTTATAACAAGTGTTCCATCTGTCCATCATTATTTCAATATTTCTACCATAAATGTTTTTGCTACCACTATTAATATACTTAAATGTTGTACTTGATATTTATTTAACTTCAATTTTATATCTGCTTCATATATATTACCAAGTAAAAATATTCTCGGGTCTTTTTGTATTTTAATCTTCATAATTTAATTTGTTCTAATAATATGCTCTAATCTTCCTAATTTTTTCCACTTTAACACAGACCCTACTTCTTTGTTACATCTAAAACATTTATTGGAATAATTTGTGTTAAGTCCATTTAATTTATATGGAGTGTAGTATAATTTATAAAAAAATTATACTGTACCATTTGATATCTAACATTAATTGTATTTGTTACACTTTCTTGGCACAACCTTGGCCAATGTGCTTCTTGAATTTGCATATTTAAATCTTTTCCATCTTTGTTTTGATATGTATAATTAATTTTTCCCATAGTATCTTGTAATTTTATCTATATATTAGTAATAGTTTTCTGAATAAATATATCTGTAATTAAATATTCAAATTGACTTTTTTTCTGAGTCTTAGATTCACATCTAATTTCCTTTTTAAATATGATTTAAGATGATAATATGAAAAAATTGTATTATTTGATATTTCATATTTCTCTTTCATTTGTTCACAAGTCATAAAGAAGGAACCTAAAAACATTTTTTTTTGTTTTCTGTAAACCTTCACTGAACCAAGTATCAAATAAAGGACTATTCAAATTAAAAGGAACAAGTTGATTTTGTTTTAACGTCATCTTATGTATTTGATAATTTTTAATTTCTCTTTCCAAATGGATTCTGTTCCATACATTAAGTAAATGCTTTAACATCAGTACTTCTGTCTTGTTTTTCAATAACTCATTGTTACATTTATACAAAATTGATCTGAATTAATTTCTCCTATTTTATTCATTTCAATCTAGACCCAAGTTGTTTTTTCACTAATTTGATAACAGGAGGACAAGAATCTTAATTGAGATGCTTCATAATAATTTTTAAAGTTTGATAATCTTATTCCTCCTTGTTAAAATTTCCAAATCAGGTTTTCCAAGGTTACTCTTGGTATTTTATCTCACCAAATAAATTTCCTTATATTTTCATTTAGTTCTTGGAAAAACTTCTCTGGTATAGGAATGGGTAATGATTGAAATAAATACTGTACTCTTGGAAAAAATATTAATCTTAATACAATTTACCCATCCTATTAAAGTTATTGGCAGATCTTTCCATTTTTTAAAAATCATGCTCATTTTTTAATAGTGGTAAATAATTCAATTTAAATAAATTATTTAATTTCCTATCTATTTTTATTCCCAAATTTTAAATGCTTCTTTTTGCCACTTAAATTTTTTTTTTTACTTTGTGTATAATCCATAGCAACCATAGGCATCACTTCACTCTTATCAACATTTATTTTATAGCCTGATACAAAAGCATATTCTGCTAATCTAACATTTAGATTACACAATGATATTTCTGGTTTTGTTAAATAAACTCTAACATCATTCGCGAATAAACTAATTTTATGTTCTTTGTTATCTATCCCAAAACTTTTAATTTCATTGTCTCTTTTAATTATTTCCATCAAAGTTTCGATAGCTAAAGCAAATAAAAATGGTGATAATGGACACCCTTGTCTTGATGATCTTTCTAATAGAAAAGGATTTGATATTTGCCTATTTGTGACCACTTTAGCTTTTGGTTGATTATATAGTGCTCTTATCCAATTTATAAAAACATTTGGAATTCCAAATGTACATATTACTTTAAATAAAAAGCCCCATTCTGGCCTATCGAATGTTTTTTCTGCATCTAATGCAACCACTACTACTGGTTTCTATTCTTTATGTGCTTCACTTAGTAAATTCTTATATTTAACTACATTATCTACAGATCTACTTTTAATAAAACAATTGTGTTCCATATTTATTAATTTTGGTAAATATTTAGTTAATCTATTAGCTAATAATTTACAGACAATTTTATAATCTATATTTAATAATGATATAGATCTATAAGAAGAAAGTTGTCAAGGATCTTTTCCTTTTTTGGAATTACTGTTATTAATGCTGTTTTAAAAGATTTTGGCAAATCATGTGACTCTCATTTGATCTAATATTCTCATTAATACACAAGTTAATAATTCCTTAAATTCTTTATAAAACTCTGGGGGAAAACCATCTTCCACCAGGGCATTGTTGTTTTGTAATGACTTCAGAAACTCATGCACTTCTATCTCAGAAAATGGATTAGGTAATTCTAATGTTTTATCCATATTTAACGTAGGTAATTTAATTTTTATTAAATATTTTTCTTTTTTTGTCCTTCAGAGAGCCTGATTGATTATTTTTTATATAAAAATTCCTAAAATTATCATTTATTTCTTGCATCTTATAGATGATTTGTTCAGTTTCCTTCTTTGTTACAATTATTGTTCTTGATACTTGTTCAACTTTTAATTCCCAGGCTTATACTTTATGACCTCTTTCACCCAGTTAATAATACTTCTGTTGCATTCTCATTATATCTCTTTCTACTTTATGTTTGTATCATATTGTCTTAATTTTTTATTCCAATAATCTCTGTTCTCTTCAATATGTGATTCCTTTCAAAATTTAGTATTTCCTTTTCCAATTTGTCTACCTCTTTCATGTTTTCTTTATCTTTAAGTTTAACTTATTATTTGACTTCTTAAATATGCCTTCATAGAATCCCATATAATAAATTGTTTCATTACTGAATTTCTATTAGTTTCTAGAAAAAAAATTATCTGTTGTCTCATAAAATCACAAAAATATTTATAATAATTTTGTGTCAAATTTCCAACTATAACCTATATTTTGTTCTTCCTCCAATGTAATTTTCAAAATTAAAGGTGAATGATCTGATAAAGCTCTCGCTTGGTATTCAGCCTTTCGAACTCTAGCTTGTAGCTGTGCAGAGACTTTAAATATATATATAGATGAATATGTTTTGTGTCTAAAAACAATAAAAAGAATAGTCTCTACTGCCAATTTTATCTAATTTGATTGATGTTTGGGATGGGATAAATAATGAAATTGGTACTCAAGTTAAAATATCTAGATATACTCCTTTGTATCAGAATAAACTTTTTCCTTTTATGGTTAATAATTATCTTCTTAAGATTTCAGATCAGAAAGGAATTAAGGTAGTAAATAATTGCTATGAATTAAGCCAATTTCATTCACTTGAAAGAATAAAAGAAAGATATCAAGTACCAATTCAGACTTTAATTATCAAATTAAACCGATGTTATTTGATTCCTTTGGAAAGAATTTGTTTCTTCCAATAGAATCGAAATTTGAAATGATAGTTCATGATGGAGGGAAGAAAAGATTTATATCTGAAATGTATAAATTACTGCAACAGAAAATGACTAAAAATGATGCATAAATCAAGACTAAAATGGGAGAAAGATTTGGGAGTTGATTTGGATAGAGATTATTGGAAAACTATTTGTAATGATAGTATGACAAAAATTATAAATGTCTGGTATAGACTTGTAAATTATAATTTTATACATCAATTATATTTAACTCCAGAGCATATAAAAATATATTATTTGATTATTTTTGATTTGTGCTTTTGATGTAATAGACAGAAAGTTACGTTTTTACATTCACTATGTTCTTGTGATAACGTTAAACCCTTTTGGTTTTGTGTTAAGGATTGTTTATAGAATATTGTGAAAATAAAGCTTTCATTAGATTCATTTTTTTAAAAATTGGTGATGTAAGTGGAATTAATTATATAAATTGGATAAATTTCAAATAGCTTTTTTGAAACTGGCATGAGCAGTGGCGAAGATATGTATAGCAAGAATGTGGAAAGATCAGATGGAAATTAACAGAGATAGCATTCAGAATTAAGGTTCTGTATTCTGTTGGGAAAGATAATGTCTAATTTGAGATATAAATACTATATTTTTGGGAAGGTTTGGAGCTCAATATTTCAATTGGAAAATTTGAAGACTTTGATCTGGATGTAGTGGGGTTCCCTTATTCCACAATGTATTAATTTTTATTTTGGTTTTCTCCTTTTTATTCTTTTTCTTTCTTTTTTGGGGTTAATTGGGGAAGTAGGGTTAGAGATGGGAGAGGTGGATGTATTATTTTAGGGGTTAGGGATGGATAGAGGGGTTTTTTGTTTTTATATATATAATATAGCCATGTTAAATTTAAGGATGTATTTATATTATTATATTATTGGTGTAAATTGGTGTAATCATGGTTGCTTATAGTTAAAATAAAATATTCCAAAAAACCAAACTGATCTAGGAACTCAGTGGGTTGAGCAGCATCTGCTGGGCGGAGGATGGAAGGAATTGTTGAGGTTCCGGCTCCAGATGCTGCATCAGGAGGAAGAGTGGAGATGGATGATATCATTAATGAGAAGAGGGGAGGGGTGAAATAATCTATTTAGGATAGGAACAGCAAAGAGGAATGAAGGATGATAGATAGGTGAAGCCAGGTGGGGGGAGTAGAGTTGAAGCTGAATACCACTGCTCAAGGGTGGTAAGCAGGAACAGATGGGCAAAATGGAAAATTTCACATTTGTTCTGCCTTGTACTCCATTTGACAGATAGTAGGCCACCCATTGAACAATTTGATGCAATAAGTTAACCTTGGTTAATACTGAGACATATCTCCTCTCTCTGATACCCATTCCTCTCATTGGTTAACACTCATCAGCCGTGTCTCAGTAGTTTTCACTTTAGTCTCTGTGGGTTTAAACTCCATTCCTGGACTTCAAGCAGAAAATTGATCCCTGAAGTCAATCTTTTCAAATTCATCAGTCAAACATTTTCACCACCACACTGCATATCAGAAACAACAACTGCATTTGTGTTGCAAAATAACAGAATATTTCACAGCAGTGTCTTCATACAAAGTAGGTAGTTTTTAAAAGTGTTCATGATATTAAGAGGGGGAGAGAGATGGAAAGTTTCAAGGAGTAAATACAAGAACTTCGAACCTGGCTAGCTGCAGGCATGGCCACCAAAGATAGAGTGATGGAAATCAGGGATAATCAAGACGTCAGACTTAGATGAACAAATGTATCTGGGTTTTTTTAGAAGAGGAGAAAGTTGTTCATTTTGAGTCAGACGAGGCAGTGGAGCCTGAAAATGTGTAGGGGGATTGTAAGAGTTAAAATGCAAAGTTGGACAAGCAGGAGAATGATAAATAGGACAGCAGCTTTGATATAAGGATGGTAACAAGGACGGTAAATAGGACAGCAGCTTTTGATATCTGGGCAGCAGAAATCACAAAAGGTGTAAAGAAGGCAAGTGTAGACAGCATTGGTATAGTCAAATCTGGAAATAACAGAAGCAGGGTTGCCAAATAAAAGCCAATAAAATGCTGGCATGGTCTTCATTATAAATGTAACAGTATAATGTTGCTTACTCCTCTGGAAAAATGTTTCTCACTTTGCTGGAACAGCAAATTGATAGGTGATTGAGTTTGCCAGACAGACATAATCCTTGGATTTGTGAGATTTGCTGACCAGAATGAATTGAACAGCGACAACAAACAGCCCATGTTTTCATGAGTGGATGCCAGTCAAGTCAAACCCTGTTCAGAGATTGCTTTTCTCATCCTTCACCTCACAATGTGTTTATACTGCATCCTGATGGAAGTGTGAGCTAATAAGAGCTTGGCAGTTGCAGTTGCTTGTCTGCGATCTGAGTGAATGATTATTCATCTCCTCAACCAGCAAGATTTAAGGATTATAATATAGAAACTGAATTGGAGTTTAATCAGGAAACAGAAAAATACAGTAAAGAAAAGAAAAGCAAAATACATTTAGAAAAAGAGAATTAAATCTGCAAAAATGAAAAGAGAATGCCTTTAAAAGTTGATTTTCTTGAAACTCCAGCAATCTGTAAATTATTGTCTCAATTACACTTTCTGGGCTACAGGGAATGAATGGAAATCCTCCTCATTAAAAGAACCTTTTGCAGTTGTTTAACTTTTTTGTAACCGTACAACCACAGCAATATCTTGAAACTCACATGGAGGTTGAAGCCAAACTTTTAATTTCAGAAGGCTAATGGTGACGAGGTGGAAATCATTCCACAATTTGTGTCAACTTGCAATTTGAAGACCATCACTTCCTCGCCAGAAATTGCAAGGTTATCTACATACCACTAACAGCAAGGATCATTAAACTGCCTATCATTCTCACAGCAAATTCTCAACTAATATTGTTTTAATGCACTATCTTTGAGAGATAATATGACAGCTAAATGCAAGAAAACCAAGCAAATCTTTACTCCCTCTTGCGAGGCATTCCTTAAAGTAAGGATTAGAGTTAATTGAACCTGTCTGTGATAGGACCAAAAGCCATTTTTAGTTCCAGCAATGACCACATTCAATGTGGATTTCACAGATCATAAAGTGCAACATTTCAGTAAAGAAGAGATTTGAGATGTTCATGTCTGATTGTTAATGAGATTGGCTCATTGCATAAAGACTAATGATAGGCCAAATTTTAATCTAATAGTTCATCTGAACTTGCCCTAGGGCACATAAGGCCTGACTTTTTTAATTGGAGCAAGAGAAATATATATGTCATCTTTGATAATTAAGAAATATCAACATTGATAGCTCAAAATAACTATACAATATATCAGGTATGGAACTGACCTTTTCAGTAACTGTTCTTGGGTACTAGAGGAACTCATTAAAAAAATGCTGGAGAAACTCAGCTGGTCCAACAGTGTTCTTTAGCAAAGATAAAGTAACATAACATTTCAGGCTTGAGCCCTTCATCAAGGTGTGAAAAATAAAGGCTGGCACCCGATCAGATTGGTGAGGGAAGGGGGCAAGCAGAAACAGGAGAAGTCGATCTTAATGCCATCCAGTTGGAGAATGTCCAAATGGAAAATCAAGTGTTGTTCCTCCAATTTACAGTGGTCTTGGAGGGATAGTATGAGGCCATGGGCAGATGTGAGCATGGGAGTGGGGCACGGGATTGAAGTACTAGAGGAACTCTGAAAGTAAAATCAACACATACACACACTCTCTCAAATAGGGGTCATTTGCGGTTTGAGAGGAAACTGGAATATGACAAGGAAGATTAGATATGATGACATTGTAAATTTTTCTCGTTTCAGCCCTGACACAGCAATGTTATCAGGATCGCCTCCGAGGCATTAGGCAATTCAAGTGTTCCTGCATCTCTCTGGTTAGAGTCTGTTGCTTCCTATTGTGAGTCATCTTACCACACAAGTGAGAGGTAAGTAAACCAGCTAGAGCCCAGCAATCAGTCTGGTGGTGTTCTTGTCATGCTGGAATAACTGACTGTGTGAAAACTCAGATGAGGATGTGAGACTTCTAGCAACATCAAAAAACAGCTGTGTCTGAGAGCTTGTTGGTGGATGGCTTGTGTATTATGGTCCACAGAGCAGTGTTGGCTGGGATGTTGAAAGTTAAGATGCTTTCACTGACCTTGGCTACACCTGTGAAGTCATTGAGATTTTTTCACAGCACATCCAAAAACCTGACACATGATTTTTGGCATTGTTCTCCAGAGCTGTCTGATTTCTTGCCTTCTGGAAGCATGTCTGAGGAGACTTTTGGTACCCTGTAGATACAGGAATATCTGGGCTTCTCCCCAACAACAGACATCAGTCGAAAACACATTCAACAGCATCTCTCCTGTTAACCAATCAGGTTAAGTGTTACAACCCGTAATAACGCCAACCACCCTTTCCTTCGCCTTTTGAGAAACAAAGATTGACTTTAACTGATGTTGGCCAAGGACCTGAAGCATTCATTCAACATACACCATCATTAACTCAAATGTGGGAATTGTTCTAATTAACATGCAGCACAAAGCTGGCATTGTGTGCAGGCCTGTTGATGTGTCACTTACTGGCCTCCCCACTCCTCTGACTTGTCTTCACTTCTGTTGAATTTAACCTGCATACGACAGTCATTTAACATAACATAACAACAATTACAGCACGGAAACAGGCCATTAGGCCCTTCTAGTCCGCACCGAACCAAACACCCCTTTCTAGTCCCACCTCCCTGCACAATGCCCATAACCCTCCATCTTCTTCTCATCCATAGACCTGTCCAACCTTTTCTTAAATAATACAATTGACTCCGCCGCCACTATTTCTCCCGGAAGCTCATTCCACACGGCTACCACTCTCTGAGTAAAGAAGTTCCCCCTTATGTTACCTCTAAACCTCTGCCCCTTAATTCTTAACTCATGTCCTCTTGTTTTAATCTTTCCTCCTCTTAACGGAAATAGTCTATCCACATCCACTCTGTCTATCCCTTTCATAATCTTAAATACTTCTATCAAATCCCCTCTCAAGCAATTTAATTGGAAGCAATTAAATCATTGACATCTATAAAAATGATCTATTAACAGATTGGAAGTGGCTGAAGGATCAAATTTTAAGGAGGTACTTTGCAATGGCTGTGAAAATGTTGAAAGTGAATGGGAAAAATTTGCTATGTCCTGGTAAATGCTGGCATAACACACTGCAGATGAAACACCTTGGTTCACCGGAAACATAATGCAAGTGGTTGTTGACACAGCACACATTTAGATTTGGGAGCACATTTCACAATGAGTATTCTTAAGGATAGGATCTATGAGCATTTGGAGAAGTACAGTCTACTCAAGGATCGTCAGCATGGCTTTGTGAAGGGAAGGTCGTGCCTCACAAGCCTAATTGAGTTTTTTGAGGAGGTAACAAAAGAAATTAATGAGGGTAGAGTGGTTGATGTGGTCTACATGGACTTTAGGAAGACTCTTGACAAGGTTCCCCATGACAGACTCATCCAGAAAGTCATGAGGAATGGGATCAGTGGAACCTTGACTGTGTAGATAAAAAAATAGCTTGCATGAAGAAAACAGAGAGTAGTGGAAGGAAAGTATTCTGCCTGGAGGTCAGTGACTACTGTTGTGTTGCAAGGATCTGTCCTGGGTGGCCTGCTCTTTGTCATCTTTATAAATGACCTAAATGAAGAGGGGGAGGATGGGTCACTAAGTTTGCGGATGACACGAAGTTTGGAGGAGTTGTGGATGGAGCTGAAGGTTGTCGAAGTTTACAAGAGGATATAAACAGGCAGAATTGAGCAGAAAAGTAGCAGATGGAGTTCAATCTGGATACGTATGAGGTGATGCATTTTAGAAGGACAAACCAGAAGGCTGAGTACAGGGTTAATGGTTGGTTACTGAAGAGTGTGGATGAACAGAGGGACCTTTGGGTTCATATCCATACATCTCTCAAGGTTGCCACACAGGTTGATTGGATAGTTAAGAAGGCCAATGGGAACCTGGGCTTCATTAATAGGGGAATTGAGTTCAGGAGTTGAGACATCATGTTGTAACTCTACAAATCTCTGGTAAGACCACACTTAGAGGATGTCTTCAGTCTAGCCATCTCATTATGGGAAGGATGTGGAAGCTATGGAGAGGGTGCAGAGGAGATTGACCAGGATGTTGCCTGGACTGGAAAACAAGTCTTATGAGGAAAGTTAGCAGAGATGGGGCTTTTCTCTTTGGAGATGAGAAGAGACTTGATAAATGTATACAAGATTATGAGAGGTGTAGATAGGGTGGACAGCCAGCACCTGTTTTTCAGGGCAGGAATAGGAAGCATAATAGAACATATGTCCAAAGAAGGGGAGACATCAAAGGTAAGTTTTTTTTTACACAGAGAATTGTGGGTGCCTTGAATGCCTTGCCAGGGATGGTGGTTGAAGGTGAAACATTAGGGGAATTTAAAAGAATCTTCGACAGGCATTTGGATGAAATAAAAATAGATGTTTATGGGGTAGGGTGGGGTTTTAGTACTTCTTTTTAAAGAAATATATGGGTTGGCACAACATTGAGGGCCAAATGGCCTGTACTGTGCTGTAGTGTTCTATGTATTACGCATCAGGCATGAAACTGATGTGGCAAATGTGAATGAGAACATCTGAATGTTCCTTTTTAAAACTCTGATATATTCATAAAGAACTAGAACTTGTTGCATTCTGGTTTGTTTGACAAAAAGATGTTGATTTATGTTATGAATCGGTTTGCAAGGCATAAAGAACATGAAAGATCAAGAGGTTGCTTTCCAAGTTGCCTTGCTCTTTTTCAATCAGTGCTTCCCTGAGAAACTCAAAATTACAATACAAAGTGATCGCATCAATTTATCACCCAGGGATGGAAGTCATTTTAAGACTGTTAAGTTGCAAGGCCACAGTGAGATCAACTCATCTCACCTGGGCAACCTCTGTACCTACAGAAGAGAACAGGGACAAGACAATACCTGGCCGGCTGTCAATTAGCCGACCTGAATTGTCCAAGCCCCACCCGACCACCCGGAAGAACAAACACGCTTCGAGATCTGGAAGCACACGGTCAAAGCAATCATCAAGGGACATGCCGACGAGATCCTGGACTCCGACCAAAACAGGCTCGTTTTACTCCAATCGAAGCTGGGTCCCCGAGCCTTCCAGGCACTGAAAGATTGCACCGGGTACTCAGAAGCAATGAACACCCTCGAGACCATGAATAAACCTCCCATGAATGTGGTCTTTGCAAGGAAACTCCTAAGTATCCATGCCCAGCTGCCCGGGAGATGGCCAAGTCCTACCTGGGACACTGCATCAGCCCAACCTTGTCTGGCTGAACCCAAGGTAAATGAGAGGGAGGTCGAGAGACTGATCAGAGACACCTATGTCTGAGGACTATGCGCGAGAGTCGTCAGGCAGAAGCTGCTAGAGGACAATACCTATTCCCTGGCCAAAACAGTGGAGATAGTCCGAACCCTGGAGGCGGCAGCCCTGCACACCAAAGTCTTTGACTCCAGGCTTCCTCAGGCCTCCGCGTGGTCAGCACAGTCAGCTGCTGTGGCCCTAGACCAGACTGCGGATGAAAACATTGCTGCTGAGGGCAGCCAGCTCCTTTGTAAGTACAGTGGGTCCTGGTGTGGGTCTGATTGTCGATCGTGCCAAAACTGCCCAGCCAAACACCAGTACTCTTTGAGATGTGGCAAGAAAGGCCACTTCTCCAAAGTATGCCTTTGAAAGCCCGCTGGTAGATCAGTGGCCCTCTACGACATGCCCTCCCTCCCTCACAATGCCATTGACTCTGCAGCCACTTCCGCCCTCCCTAACCCTGGCGATCCAATTTCCAGCCTCACCTGCAGCGATTGTCATGTGCATGTCATGCACCCGGACCAGCCCTCGCTCTTGCCTCCTGAAGACTACAATGACAGTACTTCTGATCTATGGAATGACGTCGCTTCCGTCGCCTGTGATTATGTCACCCTCGCCAACAGCTGGCGGCATGATGTAACTTCCCCCAGCGCAACTAGTGCAGCTGGGGAAGAAGGCCAGCCATGCCTCACCCTCTCACACAGCACTGCCATCTTGGACCTGTCAAGCGTGGGCACCACAGCCACACAGGCTCTCCCAGGCCTACAACGAAGATGGGACCGACAATGATGATGAGGTGGTCAACATGAGCACTGACCAGGCCACCCTAACGACACACCCCATGCCTCTGGACACCGCTAACTGCTGCACACTGCACCTCACAACTACGGAGAGCACCACCGGTCAACACTCACCAATCGGCCGCTCCATAATGGATGTCAAATGGGCAGGTAACAAAGTGCCTAATCAATAGTGGTAACATCAAGAGTTTCATTCAACTGAGCGTGACCCACTCCCTAAAGCTCAAAATCCACCCCACCACCTTCTCTATCGCCTTCACCGCCCAGGACTGGACTATCAATATACTCGGGTGCTGCTCGGCTGATCTGACTGTGGGGGGGGTGGGTGGGGGTTAGACATACACCAGGTTCAGGCTCCTGGTCATGTCCAAACTCTGCACCCAGTCCTCCTAGGCTTAGAATTCCAATGCCACCTGCAGCGCGTCAACCTCGCCTTCGGGAGGCCCCTACCCCCAATTACATTCCACGGCGCGCCATCCAACCAGCCTCTGCCAACCTGTGGCCTCTCCACTCTGCTCATCACCCCTCCCACACTCTTCTCACACCTCAAGCCAGACTGCAAGCCAATAGCTGCCAGAAATAGGTGCTATTGCGCCGCGGACAGAGACTTCATCAGGGCAGAGGTGCGGCAGTTTTTGGCGCAAGATACCATAGAGCCTAGCAACAGCCCATGGAGAACCCAAGTCCTAGTGGTCAAAGGGGGCAGCAAGCCGAGGATGATCATGGATTACAGCCAGACCATCAACCAGTACACCCAGCTGGATGCCTACCTCTTACCGAGGATAGCCAACATGGTCAACGAGATAGCCCGCTATTGAATCTTCTCCACGATTGACCTGAAACTGGCCTTTCACCAACTACCCATCCACCCGCAGGTCAAGCCTTATACCACCTTCGAGCCGGATGGGCGTCTGTACCAGTTCCGCCGAGTTCCATTTTGGGTTACGAATGGAGTCTCCATCTTCCTACGGGAGATGGATCATATGGTAGATCAGCACAAGCTACCTGGATAATGTCACCATCTGTGGCCACGACCAGCAGGACCACGATGCCAACCTGCAGAAATTTCTCCGGACAGCCAGTAGCTGAACCTCACTTATAACAAAGAGATGTGCATGTTCAGCACCACCCACTTTGCTATCCCGGGGTACATCATGGCACATGGTGTCATCGGCCCAGATCTAGAACAAATGCACCCATTAATGGAGCTGCCCCACCCCCCACCACGCTCAAAGTCCTCCTTGGATTATTCTCTTACTTCTCACAATGGGTCCCCTGCTTCTCAGACAAGGTCTGCCCACTGGCCCAGGCCACAACTTTTCCTCTCCCACCCAAGGCACATGCAACTTTCATGCATGTCAGGCAGGATATCACAGATGCCACGATGCATGCCATGGACAAAGACTTCCCTTTTCAGGTGGAGAGCGATGCCACTGATGTAGCCCTCGCCACTACCCACAACCAAGGGGGGTGCCCAGTCTCCTTCTTTCTCAGGACCCTCCACGGTTCCGAGCTGCCATTGAAAAGGAGGCTCAGGCAATTGTGGTAGCGGTCCATCACTGGCACCAGTACCTGTCCGGCAGGAGGTTCACCCTCCTCACCAACCAGCGGACCGTGGCGTTCATGTTCAACACCACCCACAGGGGCAAGATCAAGAGTGATAAGATCTTGCACTGGAGAGTTGAGCTGGCAATGTACAGCTACGACATCCAGTATTGTCCGGAGAAGTTTAACGACTCCCGCGATGCCCTCTGGCAGTCCAGCGCTTCGCTTCACGATGACCAGCTCAGGCACTGCATGAGTCCCTCTGCCACCCGGGCATCATCCGCTTATACCATTTCATCAAGTCCTTGAACCTCCCGAACACCGTCAGGGACTTAAGGACCATGACTGAGGCATGCCAGGTCTGTGCAGTATGCAAACCTTGCTTCTTCCACCCACCCCAGGTTCATGTCGTAAAGGCCACTCAACCATTTGAGCACCTCAGCATGGACTTCAAGGGGCCCCTGCCTTGCACAAATCAGAATGTCTATTTCCTCATGGTCATAGATGAGTACTCTCGCTTCTCTATCGCTATCCCTTGCCCAGACACCTCCATGGCCACCATCATCAGGGCACTGACACAGATCTTCACCATGTTCGGCTACCTCGCATTTATCTACAGTGACTGGGGGTCTAGCTTCATGAGTGAGGAACTACGCCAGTACCTGACAGCAAGGAGCATCGTGACTAGTCGCACAACTAGTTACAACCCGAGAGGTAATGGACAAGTGAAGTGCGAAAATGGAGTGATCTGGAAGGCAATGCTCCTGCCCCTTAAGTCAAAGGGGTGGTCCGTAGAATACTGGCAGGATGCCCTTCCCAAGATGCTCCATGCCATTCGGTCACTTCTGTGCATGGCTACCACTGAGCCCTCACGAACGCCTGTTTTCGTTCCCCAGAAAATTGGTGACAGGAACATCTCTCCCAGCATAGCTCACATCCCCAAGACCGGTACTCCTGTATAGATTCGTGCGGGCACATGATGCCGAACCCCTGGTCTAGCAGGTGTTCCTCCTACACTCGAACCACAACTACGCCTACGTTAGGTTCAGCAATGGCAGGGAGGACACCATATCAACCAGGGACCTGGTGCCAGCAGGAGCACCTACCACAGCACAGCACCCTCCAGCCCAGGACCATGCTGGCCTCACACACCTCCCCCTGACCCCAGACAGCTATGGGACACTCAAGACCTCCTTTGGCACTGATGACTCACTACAACCATGGGGGATGAACCTGGCCCCCCCCCCCACCCATCCACTGCGACATATACACCTCAACCCTGGCCCCACCCCAGCTACCCCTCCACGCTGCACCACGCCAGCCGCTCCGGCCCCTGCCCGCAGCCCCCGCATACTGTCACCAGCCAGTGACCAGGAGCCAGCCCTGTAATGGTCGCAGAGACACCGCCAGCTGCCGGACCGTCTCAACCTGTAAATAATGTGTAGATGTTTTGGAGCTCTGAGTAGACCATGGACTGCAACCTCCGTACCCCCCCACCACCCCCGGGACAATTTTAAAGAAGTGGGTAAATGTGGTGGTACACCACCGGCCTACTGCAGGAGGTGACCTCTGTACCTGCAGAAGAACATGGGGACAAGACAACACCTGACTGGCTGTCAATCAGCCGACCTGAATGGACCAAACTTCATCCGGTTGGCTGTCAATCACCCTCCGGGATATAAGTCAGAGCCGGCCCTTCGAAGACAGTCTCAGAGCTTGCAACAGCATTTCTCACAGCCAGCCCTGTGCAAGTTTATGTTGAATAAAGCCTGTAGAACAGACTTCATGCTTTGTGTGTTTGCTTCTGTTCGATAGCGCACCACAGGTAGCATGTCATTGATTCCCTCACCCCTGGAAAATGCACTGGAACCCAAATCTTACCTTCAGTTTTAAAATAATTAAAATGGCTTCAGAGAATGAACAAATACAAATAATTAAAAAATATGAAATATAATTTTCAAAAGATTTTGTTTACTTGTCAATAATAAAAAAATTCAAATAAAAACTCTAATTAAACAATTTACTTTAACTTGCTTGTTTATTTATTTAATTCATACATTCCCATTTTTCTTTATTATCTATCTACCTACCTACCAATCTAACTATCTATTTACTTCTTTATCTCTCAGTTATTCCACAATGTGGAAATCCCCATTTATTTTCCATTCCAGTCTGGTTTGGAAACTTGAGTGCCCAGGAATGCAGAAAGCTGCAGAAAGTATCAAGCCTAGCCAAGTCCATCACAGGCACTCTCCTCCAACCATGAAAACATCCACTGAGCTGATGCCTCAAGAAGACAGCTAACATCACAGAGAATTTCCATATCCGTGGTTGCAACCTCATCTCACTGCTCCCCTCAGGCAGATGGTGCAGGTCTTCAAGTATAACATCTCAAGGTTCAAGAAGTTATTTTTCCAACAGCTACCAGACCCACACTACCATAACCTTTACTAACTACCCCAGGTCAACAAGAAGGTCTATTCCAACATCTCTTTTTTTTAGATTAACTGCAATTTATCTCTCCTTTTAAGTTTATTATCCTTTTGTCTTATGGTGCATGGTGTGGTAACTTAATTTGCACTGTTGCTGTATCTTGTGTACCTGTGTGGCTCCACCAAGTAATACATTTGATGCATCTATACAGGCTGCATAAACTCTTAGCATTATATATTATTCTAATCCTCCAGGAAATTTGAGTGTTGTGGGATGGGAGAGAAAGATTCCACAGTGAATTGTCAACTCCAGAACCATCAAGTCTGATCCAAGCCTGAATGAGAATGCACAGTTTGCAATAGAATTTATGCAAGGAAGCTTATTTATCTTCTAAATTAAAATAACTCCCATCTACAGCATTCCTCTTGAGTATTTTTCTCTTCATTCATCCTGAATATATATCACCGTCATCCCATGACTATGCGACAAATTGTAATTTTTGGTGAGCTGTGAGATAATCACTTGCCACCTCTTCTTACTGATGAAAGAAAACATTATCCTCCAGAAATAAATATTGCATTTCCAGATTATATCTGAAAAAAACAAAGCATTGTACTTCTTCCAAATGAAAAGGGAAGATGCATAGTTAATTGCAGGTGTATCAGATGTAAATAATTTGATTGTTTGAACTAAGAAAATAGATTTTTTTAAAGAACTGTATTTATAGCCTGAATTTTCATCATTTATATTCACTACTAAGGTGGAATAAGTCTTTGATTGGAGAGAACAGAAAGCATTATTTGATACAAATTCTCTGTTTCAATTCCATTTTTATACCACTTTGAGCTAATCTATTCTTTTCCTGATAACTTACCCCCAGTTTTCCTCAGATCTAGGTTCTTGCACATGCTTAACTTGATTCATTCCAGTTTTTTTCAAGTGCTTTGATGATCCGCTCTTTGCTTCCTTTAAAGTGTTGATGTAAATCCATCTTTCATACAATTTGTGGGGATCTGCCTTCTTGTTAACCTGTAGAAGCAGTCAGGCGAAAAGCTTTCCCACCTTTCTTGCTATAAAGATATTGCATAAATGTTACAATGTCAGACGGCAGATAAAATGTTGTATTTAACTGAATGTGCAATCTCTAACCAAATAAGCCAATGCACTAAATCTAATATGTAAACATTTGCCAGTTGTGCAAAGTTGCTACAGCGGCAATGAGCTGGGTTTTAATCCGATGCTGTCTGTCAGAAATCTATACATTCTCCCATGTCTGTGTAGTTTCCTCCAAGTGCTGCAGTTTCCTCCCAATCTCCATAATGTGGCAATAGGTTAAATTGTGTATTTGATAGGGCACTGATTTGTCGGCCCTGAACGTCTATATTTAAAATGTAAATGCATTAAATTAATTTTCAGGTGGATGACCCAGTTCTGGTAAAAATGTTAGTGATCTGAAGAATTAAATCTGTTTTGCTCATTCTCCAGTTGCTTTAAATATTGTAGGTTGGCTTTACAGTAATAGAAAATATTATTAAATATTACAAATGGACATATATCTTTGATCCTGAGGAAATATTATTACAAGGAATATGTTATTCAGAGACATTTCCTGTTTGATTATAAGTGGTGTTCTCTCTTCTAAATCCATCTCAGTCAGTTTCACGATCATCAATTTGATGTGGCTCAGTCCCAAGTAAAATTTGCCTTGGGGATGTGATTAAAACATTTACTTCAAACTGGTGCCTCAAAGTCTTCGCAAATTACATATTCAGCTGGAATTCTAACTTTTTAATTATTTTGCCTTCAGAAAAATAAATAATTATGAAACATTAATTTTGTTTAAGTCTTCCTGTACTGTGGAGGTTATTGTAATTTTTTTTATAGACTGTACCACAGAGAGTTTTAAAGTCAAGATATTGCCACTGTAGATAGCTATGAACAAACTGAAATTGATCCAAATTTGAATACGGACTAAAGAATCTGTGTGGCCTTAAAATTATTGGTGTAATGATCCAAAGGCAGGTCAAGAAGTTATGTTGATAGTCAGCCACTGAGAACAAAAGCATGGATGAGAGTTTCACCACAGGTAAACTGAGTCAGAAAAGAAGCATAAGTGTCCCCAGGTTCAAGAACAGCCGCTCCCCCTCCACTAACAGACTCCTCAAAGACAAACTCAATCAGGGACTCATTAAAGGACTCTTACTTGTACACTTTATAAATTTTCTTTTGTTCTTTATTGCACAGTCAATTTGTTTACATTCATTATCTGTTTACAGTTCTTTTATTTGTTTACATGATTACGCTGTGAACTGTTTATTTTTTTGCTCGAGTGGTAATCCTGCCGTAACCACAGGAAGAAGGAATCTCAGGGATGTATCTGATGTCATGCATGTACTATGACAACAAATCTGAAGTCTGAGTGAGCTGGAATAAAATGATACCACCTAGATGAAGAACTATATATGTCAACAGGACCAAAAAAAAAGAACTGTGATTCATTGAAATTAAATTTTGTAAACTTGGTGAAATTACATAATCTCATTTCTGGTTGCCATGTTCTAAGAGGAAATTTTTAATTTGTAACCCGGAATCCAGGACTACTATTCTGTCCAATAAACCAGCCTGAACAGCTGAGTTTTCCTGGTGTCATTTAAATGTCCAGCTTCCTCAGAATTTAAGTTCTGAGGCAGTTCTGAAGTGTTCGGCAAAAGGAAAGAAGGGAGAGGAACAAAATGAAGTGAGTTGTCATAATCTGGAATTCACTGCTTTTAAAAATGAAGAAATGGTTGAACACTTGCAAAGAAAATCTTTGCAATATAGGACAGGGTGAGTGGAGGTAATTAGATGGTCCTTCAGGTAGTGACATGGCTTTTGGATTAGATGCAATTGGATTAGATCAATCTCCAATTACACACAAGACCTAAGCATTTACTGGAACTCATCCAATCAAGATCTGAAATCTATTGGATGAGACTTCACTCTGAAGGTCTAGGAGATGCATGTCAAAAATCCAGTCACTGATTTGAGGTATACCAAGTGATATGGCCTCAAAGAGCATCAAAGGAAACACTTGCGTGGAGATACAGATGTGTTTGAAAATGTGCATGAAGGTGGGGAACCACCTGCTTTGGTCAGTAAAATCTTTCCATCAATTCACTTCATCAGATCAGATTCAGAATATGTGTCACAAAATTTGTTGTTTTGCGGCAGCAGTACTGAGCATTACAGGGGAACATTTGCAAAAAAAAAATTACAATTCCATAAATACAAGATTTTAAAATAAAAAAATTGGTGCAAAAAGAGAGAAAGTGAGGTAGTGTCTACAGATTTATTGTCCAGTCAGAAATCTGATAGCTAAGTGGAAGAAGCTGGTTTTGTAATGTTGGGTGTGCATCTTCAGGCTCCTGTACCTCCTTCCTGATGATAGTAGTGAGAAAAAGGCATGGCTCACATGGTGAGACTTTCTTGAGCACTGCCTCTTAAAGATGTCCTTAATGGAGTGAAGACCAATGCCTATGATGGCACTGTCCAAGTGTACAACCCTCTGTAGACTTTTACTGTCCTATGCATTGGCACCTCCATACCAGTGATGCAAGGAGACTCAATGCTCTCCACAGTACACCAGTAGAAATTTGCAAGAATCTTTGTTGACATAGAAAATCTCCCCAAAAGCTTTATGAAATGTAGCCACTGGTGAGCTTTCTTCATGAATGCATGAATGTCCCCAGAAAAGATCTTCAGAAATGTTGACACTCAGGAATTTGAAGTTCTTACCCTCTCCACTACTGACACCATGAATAAGGATGAGTTTTTCCTCCTGATTTCCCCCTCATGAAGTCCACAAACTGCTCTTTGGTTTTGTTAATGTTGAGTATAAGGTTGTTTTTATGATACCACTCAAGGAGCTGATCTATCTCACTCCTGTACATTTCCTCATTGCCGTCTGTAATTCTGCAGATGACTGGTTTCATCGGCAAATTTGTAGGTGGCATTTGGGTCATGCCTAGCCACACACTCATGGGTTTAGAGAGAGTAGAGCAATGGGCTAAGCCCACATCCTTGAAGTATGCCTGTGTTAATTCTCAGGTAAGAGGAAGTGTTTTTACTGATCCTCACTGATTCTGGTCTTCTGATGAGCAAGTTAAGGATCCAATTGCAGAGAGGGACAGAGGCTGAGCATTTGAAGCTTGCTGACCAGTACCGAGGGTATGATGATGTTGAAAGCTGAGCTGTAATCAATGAATAGCTGCTTGATGTACATATTGCTGTTGTCCAGGTGATCCAAGGCTGAATGGAGAGCCAATAAGATTGCATCAGCTGTGGACCGATTTTGATGATAGGCGAATTGCAATGGGTCCAGTCCTTTAGTAAGGTCCATGTTAATTCTGACATGACCAACCTCTCAAAGCGTTTCATCGCAGTAGATATTAATGCTACTGGGCGATAGTAGTCATTGAGACAGCTCACTCTATTCTTCTTGGGCACCAGGGTGACTGAAGCAGGTGGGAACCTCTGTTTGCAGCAGCACGAGATTGAAAAGCGTCTTGCTTGTCATTGACACAGTCTATAATCTTTTCTGTGGCTGTGTGGACTAACTGGCCATAATGTTGGTGTTGTGTCTAAATGATGATTAGTGCTATGCTGTGCAATGAATAAACAGCACGAGGCAATTGACATCACTATCATGTGCAGTGATGCACCATCAGTGACTCCAAAAGAGTGATGTTGTGAAAACTGATAAGCTTTTATTACCTTTAGAACAAAAGCACATCCATGCTGCTTAACTGTCTTACAGTGGGGAGGGGCTGTGGGACAGTCACTTTTATTCAGGAGCCTGTGGGAGGGACCACAGGTACAGTTGGCCAATGGCGGTGTCCAAACAGATAAATATATACATACAGTGGTTTACCACAGGCAGATAGATGGGAAGAGCATGAAATGCAGGTCACCTACTATCTCCACAATGCCTGGCTGCACACAAACATTTGGCAGAGATTCTTGCTCTGCCCAACCTAACAATAGCGTATTTAATGGAGCCCACAATATTTCTGAGCATATCCGTTAAAACAGTGCAGAAGCTTCTTATTATTTATTTTATTATTTTATTCAGACACCTGCCTGGTTTTTGCTTGTACATTGATGAAGGGCTCAAGCCTTAAATGTTAGTTACACTTTACTTTCTATAGAAGTTACGTGACGTGCTGAGTTTCTCCAGCCGTTTGCAGCTTCTCACTATCAAGGCTTTAGCCACTCTGTACATGAGCAAGGGGGCAGCTGAGATGTATGACCAATGCACCCAGCATGTTTTGAGAGGCATGCGTTGCATGTATTTAAGCACAAGCTTAAAGGTTTCATTATGATATGGATGGGCTCTTAGACAGAAGTGGCAATTATTGGTCAGTTTTACTCAAGTATTCAATACGCATGGCTGTGTGGCAAACAAGACTGAACTAATGAATCATCATTTTACAAATTCCAAGATCCCGCTGTGCGATTCTGTGTTTCTAAATGTGCTTCAATAGCTTCAAAGAATTGGGGGATAAGAACAGAGGAAGCAGAAGCAAGAGGTGACCATGCCTGCTTTGTCATTTACCATTGTGGCTGAGCTTTTTACCTCAGTACCACATTTTTGTTTCATATTTCCTGATTTATTTGAAATCCAACACTTACTGATTTACATCTCGAATAAACTCAGTGACTGAAGGTCCACATTCTAGTGGGGAGAGAATAACCATCTTAACCAAGAAAGAAATAGGCTCACCCTTTATTTTGAGACTGTGACTCTTGTTCCATACAATGCAACCACTGGAAACATTATCCTTTCAATTAGAATTTAAAGACCCAGGAGAATTTTCAAGGAGCTGACCTTTCATGTTTTGGATCTTGAGAATAGAGTGGGACATTGAAAAGGGGATAGAATTTATCTATATTAGACAATGAATGATGAGCAATGTGCACGGGGGTTGTCAGCGATACTTATGTCTGTCATGGTTTGAATTCTGTCAGGTTTCATCAGAGCTGTCTATAACATGACTTCAAACTCTCACAGATTTGGTTGAGGTGAAAGATAATCATCTGAAAAATAAGCGGCTGGGTCATATTGTGTATGCACTGAGAACAGAAAAGAACATTAGAAACAGGGTTAGTCCATGCTCCATTCAGTAAAACTACATTGTTCTTGCATCTCATCAATCTTTTCACCCACTACCCATACCTTCCATCTATTGTTCTCAGCTTGGAATTTAGCATCCTTTGAAAAAACATGTTTTTTTTAAAGTTAAAAAAAACCAAAAGATTTATCATCCTTTTATAAGAAATTTCTCTTCATCTCCTTTAAATTTAAATTTCTCTAGACATACAGCACTGTAACAGGCCAATTTGGCCCTAGGAGTCTGTGCCAACCAATTTACACCCAGGTATGTATTTGAAGGCTTTTTGTAGAACGTAGAACAGTTCAACACAGGAACGGGCACTTCGTCCCATGATACCTGAATTGAACAAGATACCCAACTTAAACTAAAACTCTGATGCTTCCACATGATTCATATCCATCCGTCTTCCTTCATATTCATGTGTCCATCTAGAAGACTTTTAAATGCTACCACTGTACCTACTTCCACTACTACTCTTGGCAACCTTTTTCAGGAGACCTCCTGTATTTATAATTGTGATGGTTATAATTTGAAAGCATGAGTTGATCAGCTATGAGTTGATTCAGGAAATGAGACACTGATGAAAGCAGCTGAATTAGCAACAGTTTTTGTTTTGAAGGTGACTCTTTGAGGATGGTTATGTGGCTAAAGTGCTGGATCTAAAAATTAAGCAGTTTTAAATTCAAAACTAACTTCAGAATGATTTTTTTTCTCTTTTAATTCGAGTCATCCAGCATTATAATTTTGACCCAACTTGTTCACCAATGCTAGTGTGGCCATGTAATCTCAATGCCCCTTTAATGCAATTGATGCTGATTAAAAGCAACTCAATTCCGTGCAGTGGTGCCGTGTCGCCCAGCTGGGAAATTAATTCATTGTCATATTGTTGGTATGTGACCCGATTCTTCTACACAGCATATTGATTGCTTACAAGTCAATGGTCAAGGAGACAGGATGCAAAATGCACTGAAACAGTGAGAGTGCTTTCAATAATTTGAGCAAGACACTTGGTAGGCTACCTCACAAAACTACCACCGCATTTGCGGCATCAGATTTGCAAAGGCAGTAGCTCTGAAACAGGTTATCTGCTCATCACTTCAGTGCAGAGAATCACAAATGCAACATATGTCAGGACTCCTGAGTAAACAATGAGCTTGACTCAGTGGGTCAGGCAGCTTCCATGGGTAGACAAGATCAGTCAAAATTTTGGGTTGGGAAGCTTTATAGAGAACTGAGAAGAGGGGAGATACTGTATCAACCATATCATGGTGGGGGGGGGGGTGTGGGGTGAAGGAGCTCAGATGTGATAGGGTATTGGACAGAAGATGTGAGGGAGAGACCATTGTGGGGGGGGGGGGTGGAGGGAGAGGGTAGGTCAGAGAGTAAAGTAAAAATGGGAATGGTTCCGAGATCAAGCAGTGAAATCAGATGGAGGTGAGGATTACCGAAAATTAGATGTTCTTGCCATTCAGTTTAAGACTATTCTGGGGGTTAATGATTTGTTGAACACTGGGGTCGGAGAGCAGCAGCAATCATCAAGGATCCACACCATCCAGGACATGCGCTGTTCTCGCTTCTGCCATCAGGAAAGATGCATAGGTGCCACAAGATTTGTACCTCACGACTCGCATCACCAGGTTCAGAAATAATTGCTACCCCTCCACTATCATATTCCAAAGAACAGACTCAATCAGAGACTCATTTAAAGACTTACATTGCACATTATTTATTAATGAATATTTATTTTTCCTGTATTTGCAGTTTGTTTACATTTCTTTCTTTGTTTATATTTCTATGTCTGTGTGGGTGCGTAATTTTTTTTTTCTTGAGCACAGTTTATTCTTTCCTGGCCCGCAGGAAAATGAATCACAGGGTTATATGTGATGTCATGTATGTACACTGAGAATAAATTTGAACTGGAACAATTTACTTTTCACAGTGATCAGTCTCTCCATAACACTCATCTGTTCTTCCCTCCCCACTCACCTTTCCAGTTCCTCGGGCACTTCCCATTGGAATTCCAGAAAGTGCCAAACTTGTCCCCACATCTCCCCCTTCACTTCCATCCAGGGCCACAAACGGACCTTAAAGGAGATGCGGAGTTAATGCAACTTAGCCTTTGCAATTTGGTGCACGTGGTGTAGCCTCCTCTCCATTGGTGAATCCAAACATAGATTCTGTGAGCACTTTGCTGAACCTCTGCACTCTATCTATGGGTCTATGCTTGAACTTCCATTAGCCAACCATGTCACTATTCCCGCACAGTGATGTCTGTCCTCGGCCTCATCAACTGCAGAGTGATGCCAAAACATAAACTTGAACTCATGGACTACCTTAAACCAATGGCATGAACATCACTTGTTCTAATTTTTGGTAAAGGTGCGCTGTTTCCATCTTTTTTTATTCAGACCCGTTCTAACTTTTCACATCACTGTCTCCCACCCCCCACCCAACACCCTCAATGATCTCTCTCTCTCTCTCTCTCTCTCTCTCTCTCTTTCCATTTAACTCTCCAACTCTCGCATCTTCTGTTTTAAACTCCTTCACCCCCAGTCCCTCCCCAGTTTATTCGCTCTTTGATGAAGGTGATAACTGCCTTCCCGCTTTGGTTTCAATAAGGGGTTCCGACCAAAACATTGACTGGCCATGGATGGCTGCCTGGCTCGTTGACTTCCTCCAGCAGTTCATTGTTTGGTCACATCTGTGTTCTTAGTGGCAATCTTTTGAGTCTAAATTAGCAGTTGTATTTCCCACATTACAAATGTTACAAAGCTTCAAAATTACTTTAAATGACATTAATGCTTTGAGATACCCCGAGGAGAGGAAGAATTAATTTTTTTTCTTTCAATTCACAGCAAGGATTGAAATCAATTGAATGCTTTAATTTACATTTTTTGCTAAAAGGTACGAAGGCACTATTTGAAGAAAGCACCTCTTTTTGAACATTGACAGTATTCCAGATGAGTTTCAGCTGAATCTTATTTTGTTGCCTCCCCCCCCCCCAAGAAATATGCTTTATTCATAATGCAGACAATACAGCTTCCTCCATGTTCATTACACCATCAGCTCAATATATGTTCTTTCAATGTCTCATGGCCTCTTACCACATATACTAGAGTAATAGTGAAATTTGGGGACCTATTTTTTGGGTCAAATTTGGTGGGGGGGGGAGTCAACTTTTACATGGATACTACATTTGACTGCAGTGAGTACCTTCATCGTTCAAGGCGTCGGGAGCTTGGATGGCCAAGACTGGATGGTAAGTTGGCATTCGTGGCATTGGGAGCTTGGATGGGTGAGCAGCTGAGGTGAGGATCTGCAGACAGGGTGTTGGGAGCTCGGATGGGTGGGTGGTCAGGGCATTGGGAGCTTTGATGGGTGGGTGGCTGAGATAAGGGTTTGTAGTTGGAGCACTGAGGGCTTGGATGGGCAGGCAGTTTGTGTCAAAAATACGAGGGTCAGCATTTACAGGGAAAGTAGGTACCATATATTTTGGGTATGTTGACCCCCAACCCTGCTTTTCAGCCTTATTTTAAGGGTTTTATGGTATATCTGGTGTATAAGTTGACCCCCATTTTCTGGCTGCCTGAAGTTCCCCATTGACTGGCATATAAAGTGACCCCCAAAGCTCACAATGTATATGCTGACCCCCCCCCACCCCATAGATTCCATAGATTTGGCGTTGGTAGGAGGTGATTGCTATCATGGAGTGTCCATCAATGCAATGCAGCACACGACGAAAATATGAAGTCATCTTTAATTTGAAAGTAATCGATATGGCTAAGAAAACCAACAACTGGGGTGCTGCAAGAAAATTTGATGTGGATGAGAAATTGGGAAGAGATTGGAGGAAGAAAGAGGAGACTTCAAGAAAAATACCAAAAAGGCAATGTTCTTTGAGAAAAGGAATCACTTGTTGGCCAGAGTTGGGAAATTACCATGCAGAAGATTGTTGCATGGTCACCTGAAATAAAACAAGAACATTTGCATTGCAGTGGGGCAAGTCACACCCAGGCCTCAGTGAGGATTTTGAGGCTACAGTTGGCTGGTGCAATTGTTTCATGAACAGGAAAAATTTGGTATTACACCAACAAATAAAAATTGCACAGAAACTACCAAAAGATCTTGATCATTAAGTTCTTTTCACCAGTTTACTATAAGTAACTGGTAGAAACAGCAGTTTGCATTGGCAAATATTGGAAACATGGATTGAACCCCCATGAATTTTGACATGATAGGCAATAGAACAGTGGAATGGAAAGGTGTGAAAACTGTGCAAACTGGAAGGACAAGCCCAAAAGGACCAGATTTATGGTGGTGCTATTGTGTGTGGCCAACGGGACAAAGTTAAGACCCATGGTAATCTACAAACACAAAATTAAACCAAAAATGAAATTTCCTGAAGGCATTTTTGTACATTTTCATGAAAAAGGATGGATGGATGAAAATGGTGTTAAAATATGGATAGATTATGAGTGGAACAAGCAGCCAGGTGGTTTATGCAAAGAATGGAGTTTGCTGGTCTGGAATATGTTTCATAGCCACTTAACTGAGAACACTAAAAGTAGATTCGCACAACATAATACTTGCATGGCGGCTATCCCAGGTGGTTTGATGTCTATTTTGCAAACTCAATTTCTGCTTGAACAAGCCATTCAAAGACCATGTGTGCAAGGAATGGAATACATGGATGTATTCCATCACTGGATATGCTGTGTAATTTCATGCTCAAGGCATAGGACAAAATTAAAGTCGAGACTGTGATAAAATTGATTAAAAAGTGCGGTATCTTTTATGCGATTGATGGCACGGAAAATGATTTATTGTGGGACACTGACGGCGAAGCTGAAGCCGCCTCATCAGATACAGACTGGGACCCGTATGATGACTGTTTAAACAGTGAGTATGGATGTCCTTGCTGTCATCTTTGCTTCAGACGATGATTGCGAGAGTGATTTTGAAGGTTTCTAAATATACTGTTGTTTTCAAACAATGATAGTAATTTTGAAAGATGCTAATTGTGTTGTGTTCAATAAAAATCTCAATGAAAATCTGTCGCATTCGGGTTTTTTTTTGTTTTTCAAGGGTTGACATATGCCGAATGGGTTTTTCAAGGGTCAACTTATACATTGGATCAGCATGGATTGGGATTTTGAGCTAAATATAATGTCTCAAAAGTATATCTGGTGTTTAAGTTGACCCCCATTTTTTAAGAGATTTTTTTTAGGTTTCACAACTCGACCTATATGCCAAAATATACGGTAATTTTTTGGGGGAAAAAAGGTATCCCTATTACACAGTATCGACTATTACACAAATATATAGAGTACGTGGTGCCTAAAACAATGCACTGAAAAGTATTTGAGTGTGGCTACACATGTCCTGTGCCTTATTTGTAAAAAATAAGCAAAATTGGATCAGCAGGTATGTGAGGTGTTTTTTGTGACTCACAATAAAGTAGATTGAGGTTGAAATTTGACAGAAATAAATAATGGTGGAAGTGCACAGAGAGAAAGATTGTAACACAGCAGTATAAGCATGGGAGGCTCTGAAGGATGGGGATCAAGAAACAAGAGGGGAAAAAATGGTGGGCAAGGGATAGGGGGAGGGAGAAGGTGTGTGTGTGTGTGTGTGTATGTGTGTGTGTGTATGTGTGTGTGTGTGTGTGTGTGTGTGTGTGTGTGTGTGTGTGTGTGTGTGTGTGTGTGTGTGTGTGTGTGTGTGTGTGTGAGAGAGAGAGAGATAATGGATCACCTACATATAGATACAGGGTTAGTTAAAGGTGGAAATTTGATTACAAGTTACATGGGTCAAGTTAAATGAAGTCTGCTGGACGAACTCAGCGGGTCAAACCCTTAAATGTCAACAATTCTTTTTCTTCCACTGTTGCTGCTCGACCCTCTGAGCTCTTCCAGAACAGCATGTTTGGCTTTAGATTTTTGTATCTGCAGTCACCTCTGTGCCTCCAATTAGCCAAATTATTCTCTTTTCATTCTTCCAGAGGAGCTATTCTTTATGAGGGTATTGGGAAAGGGTGTAACTGGATATAAGTGTTGTGCTTCTTACAGCTGCATCCACTGAGATGTACTGGGTTGAAACCGACGCCACTGAGATGTACTCTGTAAAACCTCAAAATTCTCTAGGTTTTTGGTTGAGGGTGAAGTGTAGATGAGGCATGGAAACGCAAGTCGTTACAGTGTGGTGGTACGGTTCGACTCTGATTATCTGAAATTGGATTATCCGAACTCCTCAGTAGTCTGAATTTTTTTTGGACCCGGAAGTGACATCTGTTCAGCTCAGAAAATTTATTTGGATAATTGAGGATTTCACAAAAGTCAGAAATCCTCAGTTATCTGAAGAAATTTCAGAGCTGAACTGACGTCACAGGTTGAAAAAACTTTGGAGAAACTTCTGATTAGAATTTTGAGTTTTTGGCCTTGGATTTATCTTATTTTGTTCAGGTTATTTTTTTTCAGTGAGAATTAAGCATTATTTCATACTTTAAAAGCCTTCCCTTGTTGTTTGTTGTTTAAACACTGTTACAAGTGATTTTCTGTTGCTACGGGGCTGTTTTTAAAAAATGACCTGTTAGCAGAAAATATCGTTTATCTGAAATAGGCCCTGTACTGACCATTTTCAATAATCAGATTTGTACTCTAGTTTGTGGAATGTTGTCAGATGGGGATAAGATAAAGGAGAGTCAACGTACAGCCAGTAATAGAAGGAGTTAGTTCTATAGACATCCCCATCATATTGAGTCCAAAGTCCAAAGCTAATGCAAGTTAAGGCCAGTCCATTCACAAATTCCTTACTCTTGAGCACTCAGGGCAATATCCCAGGTTGATCAGCAGCTTCTTTCATGACGAGTTCCATCACAGGGCGAGAATTGGTACTGTTTGCCTCTTAAAGCACCAAGTATCTGAGAAAGATAGAGCACTGCAATGGACCCTACTGCCCATTGAATCTATGCCATCAACCTCCTAGTGACACTAATCTCACATTAATCCCATTTTTTATCCTTCCCACATTCTCATCTCTCCATAGATTCCTCCACTCACCTTCACATGATGGAACTTTCTATCAGCCAAGTTACCTACTAATTTTTATGTCTTTAGGATGTGGGAGGAAACCTGAAAACCCAAATGAAACTAACATGATCATGGGAGAACGTGCAAACACCACCAAGAAAATACGACCACCTGTCCCACTGTTCCACCAGATGAAGCTGGAAAATATATATATTTTTAAGCATACAACATGGTAACTGGTCCTTTTGGCCCATGAGCCCTTGCCATCCAATTATACCCTACAACTCCTGGTTTTGAATGGTGGGAGGAAACCGGAGCCCCCAAGGAAACCCATGCATACACAAGGAGAATGTACTCCTTACAGACAGTGTGGGATTTGAATCCCGGTCCCAATAGCTGGGGATGTAACAGTGTTGTGCTTACCCAATCCCAGTGATAGGAATACAAGACATTTCTTTCAGGTTAAAAGGCATCAGTTCATCCTTGCCAACCATTCAGCACCATCTAAACCAGTGGTTTTCAAAGTGCTCCCTGAAATTCACATTCCACCTTAAGCAAATCCTAATGCCATATGTGTTCTGTGATTAGTAAGTGATTACTGAAGGTAAATAGAATAATACCTAGTGTCGCCGAGAATATTCTCCCAGAATCACAGTGCGGCTTTCGCGCAAACAGAGGAACTACTGACATGGTCTTTGCCCTCAGACAGCTCCAAGAAAAGTGCAGAGAATAAAACAAAGGACTCTACATCACCTTTGTTGACCTCACCAAAGCCTTCGACACCGTGAGCAGGAAAGGGCTTTGGCAAATACTAGAGCGCATCAGATGCCCCCCAAAGTTCCTCAACATGGTTATCCAACTGCACGAATACCAACAAGGTCGGGTCAGATACAGCAATGAGCTCTCTGAACCCTTCTCCATTAACAATGGCGTGAAGCAAGGCTGTGTTCTCGCACCAACCCTCTTTTCAATCTTCTTCAGCATGATGCTGAACCAAGCCATGAAAGACCTCAACAATGAAGACGCTGTTTACATCCGGTACCGCACGAATGGCAGTCTCTTCAATCTGAGGCGCCTGCAAGCTCACACCAAGACACAAGAGCAACTTGTCCGTGAACTACTCTTTGCAGACGATGCCGCTTTAGTTGCCCATTCAGAGCCAACTCTTCAGCGCTTGACGTCCTGTTTTGCGGAAACTGCCAAAATGTTTGGCCTGGAACTCAACCTGAAGAAAACGGAGGTCCTCCATCAGCCAGCTCCCCACCATGACTACCAGCCCCCCCCACATCTCCATCGGGCACACAAAACTCAAAACGGTCAACCAGTTTACCTATCTCGGCTGCACCATTTCATCAGATGCAAGGATCGACAATGAGATAGACAACAGACTCTCCAAGGCAAATAGCGCCTTTGGAAGTCTAAACAAAAGAGTCTGGAAAAACAACCAACTGAAAATCCTCACAAAGATTAGCGTATACAGAGCCGTTGTCATACCCACACTCCTGTTCGGCTCCGAATCATGGGTCCTCTACCGGCATTACCTACGGCTCCTAGAACGCTTCCACCAGCGTTGTCTCCGCTCCATCCTCAAAATTCATTGGAGCGACTTCATCCCTAACATCGAAGTACTCGAGATGGCAGAGGCCGACAGCATCGGGTCCACGCTGCTGAAGTTCCAGCTGCGCTGGGTGGGTCACGTCTCCAGAATGGAGGACCATCGCCTCCCCAAGATCCTGTTATATGGCGAGCTCTCCACTGGCCACTGTGACAGAGGACCATCGCCTTCCCAAAATCGTGTTATATGGCGAGCTCTCCACTGGCCACCGTGACAGAGGTGCACCAAAGAAGAGGTACAAGGACTGCCTAAAGAAATCTCTTGGTGCCTGCCACATTGACCACCGCCAGTGGGCTGATATCGCCTCAAACCGTGCATCTTGGCGCCTCACAGTTCAGCGGGCAGCAACCTCCTTTGAAGAAGACCGCAGAGCCCACCTCACTGACAAAAGACAAAGGAGGAAAAACCCAACACCCAACCCCAACCAACCAATTTTCCCCTGCAACCGCTGCAACCGTGTCTGCCTGTCCCGCATCGGACTTGTCAGCCACAATCGAGCCTGCAGCTGATGTGGACTTTTACCCCCTCCATAAATCTTCGTCCGCGAAGCCAAGCCAAAGACTGAAGGTGGTATGTGAGTGGAAAGAAAAAGGTTTGAAAACCACTGTTTTAATCATACCTAAATGACTCGTTATATGCACAGTTTAATAACTCCAAAGGAAAGGGGTCAGTGAGAATATTTTTCAAGCAGAATATTTCAGTTACAATTGGGTCTAGAGCAGTGATTCTCAACCTTCCCTTCCCTCTCACATACCACCTTAAACAATTTCTTACCAATCTCAGAGTACTTATTGTCTCGGGATTGCTTCAGCTGGAATGTGAATTTAGGGGGGCAGTTTGAAAACCACTGATCTAAACTAATCATATTTTGCCCTCACATTCTCATCAACTTTCGTTTCCTGCCACTGACCTTTGTCGGAGGCAATTTAAAACGGCCAGTGAATTTAACAATTGAGGGAAGAACCTAGAGCGCCCAGAGAAATTCACACATGACACCACGCAGGTTCAGGATTGAACCCTGAGTCTCTGGAACCCTGAGAGCAGAGCCAATTACTACACTGTGATGTACAAATGGAAAAATTAACAAGCTTTGAAGAGATGAAAGATTTGAAGTATATGATCTAATTGCCTTCCCCAGAGTACTGATGGTCTTGTGTGAAAATTAACACTGATGGGTTGGGTTATGCATGTGATTGTTGATCATTAGTACATGTATGGATATGGTTATTAAACATCCTGCAGAATAAAATGGTTCCCCAATTAACAAGACAGCAAGAAATGTCATCAAAAAAAGCAATCATTACATTTGACTTAAGGAGGCATATTTACTTTCACTGATGTGTAAGAACACCCAAGTCTCCTTGAATATTAACACTTCCCAATTCAATACCATTGGCTCTCTGCTCTTCTGGTGAACACATACACTTTATATTTATCTGTTACACTCTACATCTACCATATTATTAGCCTCTCTCACAACTTGCATCTAATGTGACCAAAAATTATTTTGATGTTTTATTGGAGCCAATTAAATTTGGATGAGGTTGAGCTGGTGGATTTGAACATTGATTAAGGCAATTATTCACAGTAACCCATTTTTAGTTGTTTTAAACTGTTATTTACCTCAATTAACTATGTTAAGGAATAAGGAAAAATGTATTTTTAAATTGTTTAAAAATCATATTTTTATACACGACTGGTTCATGGCAAATTTTGTGTTGGGCAATAAATAATTTTGAGTCCAAGCTTTGATGGGAATGCAATGTGTGGCAAGGGAAAAAGCATTTAAAAAATGAATTATAAATTGCATCCAAAGCAGAATATGAGGTAATTGTCAGACTATGGAATATTTGATCCCTATTCAATACTTACATTGAGATTTTGGAGCATTTTGAGTTACCAATCTTGATAATTGCAGTTGACATTTATTGAAATAAAGCTGCATTAAACATAATTTAATATTAATAATCTTTTAAGCTTACATTGATACTTCTGGGCATATTTATTGACTGCACTCTCAAGCATTTGGAATTTTCAGCTCACAAAATGATTTAAACCTCAATAATTCATGAAAATATTTGACACTATGCAGGTGTATATTTATTTGAAGATCTCAGCACTTATGTCAAATAAAGTGAATATGGAACACTTATCACCTGATGTTTATTAAGTTAACACATCATCTTTTCACATGTTTGTGAGAACAGTAATGAGGAAGGAGAGAATAAGTGCAGGAGTGAGGAAAAAGGAAGGTTGGGTGAGGTTTTTTGTGTTGGCTTGGATCGTTTAATTTATGAGGTGCAATCTTCTGATCCCTTTGCCATTTTGCTTGTTTTGAATTCCTTCCTCAGTGTTTACAATTTTAATATTGAATATCCTCTATTAGCCCTCTCATAGAATAGTGTGACACTCAAGAAGGATCAGAAACAAAACTGAACTGTGAAAGGCAGGTTCTCCAGACAGCATTTCTTGCTGGGGTGGAAATAAAATGGGAAGGAGAGTGTTGGAGAAACTTAGGCTGGGTTTAGATATCTTTTATTCATCAGCTTCACACTTCAAGATTGATATTGGTACTTGGGTTGGTTCCATTGAAACAGCTTCTATACTTTAATGCTGACAGGATGATTGAAAACATGATGGAGAAAAATGTAATTTGAAAATCTCTGAATTGACATAACTGGAAAACAATATAACACATCAACAGGCACATCTATTGGCCCAGTTGCAGACATCAGTGAGAGGTGTCAAATACTCCAATGCACCAACTTGTAAAATTAATGTTTTCATCAACATAAACTAGTTGTGCTTTAATTTGCTTGAGCCATTAAGTTGCAGGTTGGAGCTGGTGTCCAATTAGCTGGCTGAAGTATCAAAATATTCAAGTTGCATGGTATAACTGCATTATTTGCCTTTTTCTGGGATGTGTGTCATTAGCCACTGGCCTTCTTATTACAGTGTGAGCACATGTTGAATTCAGTGGTAATTGTACTGTTTAGAGCTTTGGTAAATTCTTTTAACTCTACTGCTAAATTAAGGTAGACAAATGAATAGAGAGACAAATTTGTGAAGGGGTTAACTCTGTCTTATACAGGGCTGCTCTGCTCCTGATGCATGGACTCAAGGTTTTCAATTCAATCTGAATACTGCCTAAGGATGCATCTCCAGCCTCCTTGAAGAAATTCATCTACACATTAGCTCCAGGGATTCCCAGGAGCCAGTATAGCTGTTGAATTTTGTTATTGAGGCATTGAGCCCCTCTTTAAATCTTTACCTCTCTCTACTTGGTAATCCGTTAAACACTACCCTGCTCTTCCTTGAAATAATGTTTAGAAGGACTCTTAGAAGGTTAGCATTGTCAATGGTCAGCAGGTCTATCAGATATCTTGCCACAATATCAGAGTATCAAACCTAGAATATAACCTCAAGTTCATGGGGTGCAACATGAACTCTTACCTCAGGAATGAGTTCTGCCAACTGAACCACAAGAATATCACTGTTTGTGGAACCAAGCATGTTCACAAATGTAAACAGATGAGATGAACATTTGCAGGAGAATCTTGAAAATGTTAACATCCACAGGTCATTTTTTTTTGTTTATAAATATTTACAATAATGAGGACCCACTGAATTTTATGTTTTCTAATCTTCTGTCCTCAATCAAGTTATAACTTTCTGTCTTTGCATATATTAATAAATAAGGCTATAAAACCATTGTAATTGTAGCATATAAAGCATAATGGGAACCAAATCAGAACAAAGGCATTTCATATTATATCTTTTAATTTCTCTGATATTGCTTTTATTTTAATCTGGGTAGATGAGAATCATATAAAGGTTGGAGCACCCTTGAATATGTTAATATCACATGGGATGGATTTTTAATTTCTGGTTGAGGAACCAATGAGAATAAGTTTCAGGCCCTAATGATCTGTAAATGCAATGCTATGGTTGTACTTTAAAGACATTTAAATGTTTAATCCCTAGGGTATGATGTTGTTCATGTTTTACTTTCCCCAATCTGTTTGTATCTCGCCCTTACCCCCCGCCGTCAACATGTACTTCTTATCTTGGCGACTTATGAAGATATTGCTAAGGATTTTAATAATCTTCAAGTTTAACTTCTGTGCTCAGACAATTGATCCTTCATGAAAAAGCAACTTTGGGGTTCCTTGTAATGTGGAGTTCAAATTTGTCTAAAATATGATTGAAAATATTTTGGAATTTCACAAAATGTGAAGCACAAATACACTGGGTTTTTTGAAATTAGAAAACTGGTCATGCAGAGACCGAGTATGCATATTACATTTGTCAGTAACATGTTTGGTACTTAACTCAGCAATGTATACTTGGGCTCTGGCCCCAAATTAGTCCAACTTCATCTCACAAGAAACATAGGAGACTGCAGACACTAAAGTTGGGAGTATCAATCTGCTGGAGGAATTCAGAGGGTTGAACTGCATCAGTGTAAGATTAAAATAAAATAGTTAATGTTCCAGCCAGAAAGAATGACCACTGCCTTTCTTCCACAGATGTTGTTTAATCTATTGAGTTTCTCCATCACATTATTGCTTCATCTCACAGGTTTTGGGTTCTGATCCACTCATTGAAAATAAACTAAAAAAAATAGACTGACATCCCAATAAATGACTAATTTTAAAGTAATAATTTCACAGATGTGAAAGAGAGAGTGAGATTCACTTGTGTGTGCATTTTTATTGTACTTTTGTGGCAGCTATTGCTCACTGGTTGCAATCTTGTTTGAGAACAAAACATTAACCCATGGAAGCATGGATCAGCCATTTGGTCCTTCAAGCCTGCTCTGGCCCCCAAGAGCATAACCAAGTCCACAGCATCTGCTCCAGGCCTCTGCTTCTACCACCAGCGCTGGGGAGCCAAGTGTCGTCAGCCCTGCTCATTCCAGGGAAACAACCAGGCCGGCCATTGTTAATGGCTGCAGCGGCTGGCCAAGGACACAGCTTCCTCTACCTACGGGACTCAGTCAGTGGCTGGAGGTTCCTCGTTGACACTGGACCCCAGATCAGCATCATCCCGGCCACAGCCATTGAGTCCAGGAACTGAACTCGTGGACCTCCCCTCCATGCGGCCAACGCAACAGAAATCCGGATGTATGGAGGCAAGACAGTCCACTTCCAGATCGGCCAATGAAATTTCACATGGAGGTTCACCGTTTCATCTCTCCCAACTGCCATCTTGGGTGCAGATTTCTTCCTCGCACAGATTTCTTCTGGTAGACATTCGAGGTAGGCGTCTGGTGGATGCCCGTACCTTCCAGGCCATTCGCCTTGACGCCTCCCGCTCGGAGCAGCCACCGAGGGCCACAATCACCACGCCCAGAGCCGAGTTCCAGCGAATCCTGGACGAATTTCTGACACTCCTCAAGCCACAGTTCTCTGCTGCCTCGCTGCACCACGGGGTGTTCCACCACATCCCCACCCAGGGCCCACCGGTCCATGCCAAGGCACGCCAGCTCCCGCCTGGCAAGCTCCAGGTGGCGGAGGAGTTTTTGCATCTGTTGAAACTAGGGATCATTTGGCGTCCGACAGCCCGTGGGCCTCACCGCTCCACCTGGTCCAGAAAGCCTCTGGTGGCTTGCGTCCCTGCGGAGACTATCGACGGCTCAACGAGGCAACAGTTCCTGGCCGTTACCCCATCCTTCACATCCAAGACTTTACGGCAAACCTGCATGGTTTTCTCCAAGGTTGACCAGGTGTGCAGATATCACCAGATCCCAGTGCACCCTTAGGACATACCCAAGACGGCCATCATCACCCCCTTTGGCTTGTTTGAATTCCTGTGCATGCCGTTCGGGCTCAAGGATGCCACTCAGACCTTCCAGCGCCTCATGGACTCTGTGGGCAGGGACTTGGATTTCATCTTTATTTATTTGGACAACATCCTCGTCACCAGCAAGGACCAGGCGGAACACAAGGCCCACCTACGTGCCCTATTCTCCCAGCTGGACGATTTCGGCCTTACCATCAACCCAGCCAAGTGCCGGTTCAGGAAAGAGTCCATGCAGTTCCTGTGCCATACCATCATGGCCGAAGGAACCACACCCATTGCTGCAAAGGTCGCCACTATCAGGGAGTTCCCATGCCCGGACAGCCTCAAGGGGCTGCAGGAGTTCGTGGGTATGGTCACCTGTTACAACTACTTCATCCTGGGAGCTGTGTGCATCATGCAGCCACTATTTGCCCTCATCACAGCCAAGCAAAAAACACTTGATTGGAACCCAGAAGGCTGCACCGCATTCGAGGCCACCAAGGACGTCCTTGCAAAGGCCATCATGTTTGCCATCTGTGTGCTGACGCCCGGCCTTGACTTCGACCAGCTTTCCCGGGACCAGAAATCTGATGAGGAGATGAGGGCCTTCAAGACCGCCATCACAGGCCTGCAGTTCCGAGATCTCCCAACTCCGATTGGCGATATCTCCATGGGCACCCCATGACCAGTGGATCCCCAGCAGTGGCGCAGGCAGGTCTTCCATCACATCCACGACCCTTCACATCCGTCCATCAGGTCCATGGTCCAGATGGTGGCAGAATGGTTCGTATGGCATGGGCTGCAGAAGCAGATCGCAGGCTGGGCCAGAACATGCACCCATTGCCAGACATCCAAGGTGCACAGGCACACCAGGGTGCCCATACAGGAGTTCGAGCATGTCCGGGAATGGTTCAGCCACATTCAAGTGGACATCATCGGGCTCTTACCCGTTTCCTGGGGCATCCATTACCTGTTTACGATGGTGGACCGCGCCACTCGCTGGCCCAAGGCAATCCCGATGCCAGATGCCTCCACCGACTCCTTCTCCCGAGCACTGTCGCATTGTTGAGCGCCCGGTTCGGCATCCCGGGTCACCTCACCAGCGATCGGGGCACCCAGTTCACATCCGCGCTCTGGGCTCAGCTCGCCAACAGGTTGGGATCCAGCTACATCACACCACGGCCTATCACCCGCAGGTCAATGGACTGGTCGAACGTCTGCACTGCTGCCTTAAGTAGGCACTCATGGCCCGCCTCACCGGTCCCAACTGGGTGGATGAATTGCCTTGGGTGCTCCTGGGCATCTGCTCCACTCCCAAGGAAGATCTGCAGGCTTCATCAGCTGAGCTGGTCTACGGTGTGCCGCTGGCACTACCTGGTGAGTTCGTCGACGCACCTCACAATCCCCAGTGGTCACCGCATGAACTACTTCCTCACCTCAGGGCATGCTTGTACTTGTTCAAACCCCCACCTCTGCCCAGGCATGGCACCCGCCCATCTCATTTTCCTGGCGAACTGCTTTCCGTGGAGTACGTTTTCATTTGGCGGGGCCCGACCATGGCACCTCTGCAGCGACCATACGGGGGGCCGTATAGGGTTGTACAGCGTTCCAATATCTGCTGGATATTGGCGGCATGCAGGAGCTGTTTACCGTGGACAGGCCGAAGCCAGCGCACCTCGATCCCACTGAGCCCATGGTCATAGCCCATCCCAAGAAGCGAGGCTACCCGGCAAAAAAGGACATTGGCACCAGTTCTGGGGGTGGGGGGCTGTGTGGAAGCTCACCATTAGGCAGGCGAACCAGCCCCGCTTGTAAGGCACGCGGCGTGGCAGCCGGACAAAATGGCGCTGTCGGGGGTGTTCCCTTCCTCCCAGCACAGGGCTCAGAAGCCACGTGATACCCAGTGACGTCAGTGCCCTCCAGTGCGGTTCTCAGCCAGGTCCGGGCTGGGAGTGTAAGTACAGCCCAGCAGCCTGCAATAAACTAGTCTGTTCACTGAGCTCAACTCGTCTGGTTGTGTGTGTTCTGTCAGGAGCAGTGGAGCTGCCGCTAACAATAGTTTTACAATAGTCAATGCAGTATTATTGGTGGTAGATACAGCTTCCACCAACTAAACATATCCAGAATTACTAAACAATATTTGTATCAATGTAACTCAATAAAATCAAGTTGCAAACTTGAAAAAGGTCCACTTGGCAAGGGGGTTGTCCCTGTGGAACATAGAGTTCCCTTTCCAACATTATGCTCCTGGTAAATAAGACATATTTAGCCTTCCTTTCAGCAGTCTGATGGAATTTTGTGTGCCCTCAAGTCTGTAAAAAATTGTTAACCCTTCCAACTCTTTCAAGGTGGATACAAGTATATACACAATTGATTAACAGTGGTAGAAATTGGATGGGAATGTAAATCTGCCCAGAAGTTATTCAGAAATTTATGGTAGGGCACAGAGTGCCACCCATTTCAGTCCATTGTTGGTGCTCCCCTTCAGAGGCATCCGTCTGAAAAGTACATACTGCTCCCATGACTGGCATGCACATCTTGCTGGAGGGGCGGAGGGTGTAGGCAGCTGTTGTTATGGCTGTTTTACTCCTGCTGCAATCACGCTGCAGTCTCCCTATTTATTGTGGTGTACCGTGCATGTGCAGGGTACCTGGTTGGTTAGTAGAGAGTTTACGGAAGGCTGTGGACACAAGCTGCAAGCTCTCCCCCTTCCCAGTAATGTAAATATGTTTATCTTGTTCAGTAAAGCATTTGTTGTGGTTCACTGGATCCACCGACTCTACTCATTATTTCAAGCACAATAATGAACATGGTGTCAGAAGTGAAGCCTCACAACTGAAGTACCATAGTGAGTAATTCAAACCATATTTATGAAACCTCAAAATGGCTGGCATGTTTAGATGGCCCGACCCCATGGTGTTCGAAGGAAACGTGGCTGAGAACTGGCACATACTCGAAAAGGAATATGATATTTTTTATAGCAGCAGCACACAGTGATAAGCCTGCAAGTACCAGAGTATACATCTTGTTAAATTTGGCGGGCACGGAAGCCAATGAAAGGGAGAGGTCCTTTGTTTACACAGGTGAAGTGCGTGAGGGGAATCTCATGATCCGTGCAGCCATAACGAGGAAGGACCCCGAATGCCTTAAACAAAAGTTAATGGAGATGTGCAAACCTCAGAAGAATATAACATTGGAGAGATACAAATTAATAAAAGGGACCAGAACCCTGGTGAGTCCATACACTTATATATGAGCGACCTAAAAATTAAAGCCAAAACCTGCAACTTTGGCATGCTTAGTGATTAACTGATTAGAGACTGTATGATATGTGGAATCCTTGACGACCACATGAGAAGGTCACTACTGTGAGAGGGCAACCTAACTTTGCAGATGGCCATTGCAACATGCCTTACCTATGAAGCTACTGAGGAGAACAGCAGAAAACTGACTTCTTCACAGCACCCTACTGCAAGTATTGGCACAGTACAAGCCGGACTGGCGAACAGTCAGTGGCCAGAGGATTGAAGAGGATGCTCAGTTTCCCACACAGGCTGCTCCATGCCCAGGATTGGGTGTGGCAACTGCAAGGGAAACCACTTTCCGAAATGGGAGATGTGCCCGGCATGCAGCCAGCAGAGTCGAAACTGTGACAGACGAAACCACTACAGCAGGTGTTGTAGATCCAGGCAGCAAGGACCTGCATGGACCGAACCCAGGATGGCAGTCAATCTACTGGAGCCAGGGTTCAGAGACGGAGAGGGTGATGAATACCAGGTTGACGGAGTGTCTGCAGGAATGATGGCCCACATCAGAAGCAATAATGAGGCATTTGTGTCCATGGAGGTAAATGGCAAAATGGCTAAGATGAAAATAAACACTGGTGCAAAGTGCAACGTCATGCCAGTGAAAACTTTCCAACAACTAAAAGACAAGGAACAAGTACAACCATGTGCTAAATCTACAAGCTTAGTGGCTTATGGAGGCAGTAAAATCCTGGCACTGTGCAGATTAGATGCCAGATACAAGGGAATTCTCATGTGCTATCTTTCTTTGTAGTGGAGAAGGATGTCAAGCCTCTGCTTGGACTCACTGCGTGCATGGACATGGTGCGGATGTCCATCAAGTAAGTCTGGCTGAGGATGATTTTTCACGAGCAATTTTAGTGAACAAATATAGTGAACTTTTCACTGATGAGCTGGGAAGGTTCCCAGTGACATATTCCATATAGCTCAACCCAGAGGTTAGACCCATGGATCGTCCAGCAAACCACATTCCCATGGCCATGAAAGAAAGGATTAAAGCCGAGCTGGACAGAATGGAAGAATTGGGTGTCATAACACCAGTTTCGGAACCAACGGAATGGGTCTCATCCATGGTGGCTACCAAAAAGAAGGACGGACAGCAAATTCACATCTCCATCGATCCACGAGACCTTAACACAGCTCTCAGAAGGCCACATCACCCTATGCGGACGGTAGAGGAAGTGGCTTCGCAGATGGCTGGCTCAACAGTGTTCTCAGTTCGAGATGCAAGGAACTTATTCTGGCAGATATCACTTGATCATTGAGCACTTTGAGCACAGCATTCGGCCGGTACAGGTTCCAGAGAATGCCATTTGGTATCAATTCAGCAAGTGAGGTATTTAAAAAGGCTATGGAGCAAATATTTGCCAGGTATCCTTGTGCCATCATTGTTGACAACATACTGGTGGGCGGTATGTCACATAATGAACACGTTGAGAATTTGCGAAGTGTGCTTGACCAGGCACGAGAGGTAAAGCTGAGGCTCAATCCCGATAAACGCAGGTTTTACCTCAACCAAGTCACATATGTGGGTCACATATTCACCAGTAGAGGACTAAAAGCAGACCCTTCGAAAACAAAGGCCATCAGTGAGATGCCAGCACCCATAGATGTGGGGTCCCTCCAACAATTCCTGGGTATGGTGAACTATCTGGGAATGTTCATACCCAATGGCAATGAATTAACAGCTCCTCTCCGACAGTTGACCCACAAGGACATTGAGTGGATTTGGCACCAGCAGCAACAGGATGCATTCGTGGCCTTTAAACGGCACATGTCCTGCCCCCCTGTCCTCTCCTATTTCAACGTGTGCCGACAGGTGCTGCTAACCTGTGATGCTTCATAGTATGGCCTAGATGCGACATGTCTAAAGGTTGGAAAACCAGTGGCGTATGCATCCATATCTCCAACAGACACGGAGATGAGGTATGCCCAATTTGAGAAGGAGCTTTTAGTAGTAGTGTTTGCGTGCTCCAAATTTAATGACTGTACATATGGAAGACCAATTACTGTCGAAACTAATGATTTTCCCTTGGTAACACTCATCAATAAACCTATCCATGCAGCACCAGCGAGTCTTCAGTGAATGATGCTTTGTCTGCAAAAGTACAGCATCACTCTGATCCACAGATGTGGCAAAGAGATGCACTGAGCTGATGCCCTTTCATGAGCTCCTAGAAAGTGCACTCTCCAACATGCTGAGGAAGAGGACACTTTTGATGTCATGACAATAAGCCATATCTCTTCGGCTCGTCTTGATGAGCTACGGCAGCACACTGCGGATGATAGGACTCTGAGATGCCTAGGCAGGTTCACTTCAGGCAGCTGGCCAAATAAACAGCGCAATTTGCCACCTGCTGTGCAGCCCTTCTTTCCCTATCGGAACTAGCAGATCATTGACGAGGGAATCATCATGAAAGGCCAAAGAGCGGTCATCCCCACTGCATTACAAAAACGGTATGTGGAAATCTTACATAGAGGACACCACAAAATGCTGGGCGAGGGACATAGCTTTCTGGCCAGGAATATCCGACCAGATAGACAAGGAAGTCCAGTCGTGTGTGGTTTGCAACTGTATCAGGGCACACCAGCTGAAGCAGCCATTACAACTGCACCCAGTGCTCACCTTACCATGGTCCACAGTGGCAACGGATATTTTCGAGTGGCATGGACAGCACTATCTGGTATTGACCAACTCATAATTTGGCTGATTTGAAATAGACTTATTGAGAACTACCACTTCAAAAGCAGTGATCAAGAAACTGAGTCGCCATTTCTCAGTACATGGAGCCCCACATGTACTCCAGTCCGACAACAGTAACCAGTTTGCAAGTCAGAAGTTCTGCAATTTTGCCTCCTCATGAGATTTCAAGCACATTACTAGCAACCCAGAATATCCTCAGTCCAATGGGCTTGCCAAAAGAGCTGTAGGAAGCGCCAAGCAATTCGTGGAGCGCTGTTACAGAGACAAAGCAGATATCTTCCTCAGTTTGCTGAACCTGAGAAATGTACCTTGGGATAACACCTTGGGCACATCAGCGCAGCGTTTGATGTCCTGCAAGACCAGTAGCTAAGAAGCTCTTGGAGCCTCACGTCAAGGACCCTCAGAAGAGTAATGTTCAGCTACTATGCAAACGCCTTACACAAAATTTTTTTTACGATAGGTCAACCAGGCCACTGACAGCCCTTGCTGAAGGGCCCGTGATTCGGCTCCAGACTCCAGAAGGGTACGACCACCAAGGCGTTGTGCAACAGAGTTGCCACGAGCCGAAGTCATACCTCATCAAGTCAGGGGGAAAAACATACCGTAGGAATAGAAGGCACATCCTCCCAGTCAAAGAACCAATATTTTTGGATGAATATAGAGACCCAGAGGACCCAGAAATAATAGGGAGCCCCGCCCCTGTTCCAGAGGAAGTCATGAGCGAAGCAGACAGCATCCCAACAATCGGAAACGAGAGTGATTTTCCAGTGGAGTTGCCGCAAGCCTCAACTTCCAAAGAAGAATTCTATAAGACGTGGGCGGGGTGCGTTTGCAGGCCTAACCCGTGATATCAGGACTGAGCCAGACGTGTATATTTTGCTTAGTTGCTGTTGGTTTGATATATGTAGATGTGGAATACAATATGTGTAGGGGCCAGCTCAAGAAAGGGGATGTAGGCAGCTGTTGTGATGGCTGTTTTACTCCTGCTGCAATCATACTGTAGCCTCCCTATTTACAGTGGTGTACTGCACGCATGGGTTACCTGGTTGGTTAGTAGGGAGTATACGGAAGGCTGTGGATGCAAACTGCAAGCCTTCCCCCCTTCCCAGTAATGTAAATACGTTTATCTTCTTCAGTAAAGCATTTGTTGTGGTTCATTGCATCTACCGACTCTACTCATTATTTCAAGCACAATAATGAACAGAGGGGAGATTGTACATCCCCCAAGGGAACTATAAGGTTACGGTGGGAAGCTGGTTTCTTTGCTGGTCCGTTTGTTACCCAAATATATACAATCTGTGGCACTTGTGTGGGCAGCATATTAAACTCAGCCAGTTTAGCAAGAAGCTACAGGGCTTTTAACAGATATATGACAAAAGGACCTTTTTTTAGGAGTATCAGATTAGGTGTTAACAGAACAACCGATATTTCAAATGCATGTATGGGTGAGTACAAAAAGTTCAGCTTTTTGAGCAGATAAGGGTGAAGAAAGAGAGAGAGAGAGAGAGAGAGAGAGAGAGAGAGAGAGAGAGAGAGAGAAAGAGAGAGAGAGAGAGAGAAACACTTTCAAGACATTCAGAATTAGAAACAGTGGAACATCATAGACAAAGCATCACTGTCCATTATCATAAGGAAAAGACCTGTCATTCATATAAAGGGTTAAGCAGGTTGCTTGCTCTCTCTCTCTCTTTCTCTCTCTCTCTCTCTCTCTCTCTCTCTCTCTCTCTCTCTCTCTCTCTGTAGAAAGCAGATATTTCTCTCTGAGCGAGTGAAGGGATGGATTCTTGAAGGGAGACCAAAGATATCAATGCAGGGAGAGCAGATGATCCAATCGCCATTTTAAGCTACACTTTCCGTTTAAAACTTATATTTTCATTATATTCTAAAATCTACTTTCTCGCAGGCAAGATGGTTGAAAAAAAAAACTTTTTCCTACACTGCTGGCTCCCCAAAGTACAACCAGTCAGAAGGCTTCTTCAGGTGGATTCTCCACTAAGAATGCACCTGAAAAAGAGAAAGCGGCCTTTTAATTTGCCATTCAGGTGGCAGCGCTAAAAGCGCAGCGCTGGTCATCTGAAAGGACTGCTGCTCCAGGATGTGCATCTGGGCTGTTAAGTTAGGATGGCTGGCTGTCAGTGCAGGGACATCCCCTGTGGAATGTCCCCACATTGATCGCTCTGCCCCCCGGCGGGAGAGAAGGGGGCTGGGGCAGCCGGCAGTGGGGTACTGGCATTGTTTCGACCAGCCCCCTTTTTCCCCTCCGGCTGCTCCAGCACCCTTCTCCCCTGCTGGCCGCTCTAGACCCCTTCTCCCCTGCCGGCCGTTCCAGCCTCCGTTCTCCCCCGTTGCCACTCCAGCCCCCGTTCACCCCCGCCGGCCGCTCCAGCCTCCTTCTCCTCTGCCGGCAACTCCAGCCTCCTTCTCTGCCACCGGCCACTCCAGCTCCCTTCTCCCCTGCCAACCACTGTAGCCCTGCAGTCCCCACGCTGACAGCCCAGCCCCCTTCTCCCCCACCTGCCACTCTAGCCCTGCAGTCCCCGCGCTGACAGCCCAGACAGCTGCCCCTGCCCCGAAATCCTGCATCGGGGAATGGGCAGTTGGGAGAGGAGCTGTCAGATGCTCGCCAGCTGACTGTCATCCCGAATGCAGCCGCTTTTAGGTGGCTGCATTCAGATGGCTGGGGAGGCCACTGTGCTGTGGCGATTATCCCTCTCGGAGGAGGGTTACAAAGTTCGCCTTGCAGGCGCCTCCTGCACATTCACAAGGCCTCCCAACAGCCGCATCTTGCCAAAATATGCAGCTTTACAAGCGAGGCAATTGGCCACCTGAAAGTGCCTAGAGATTGCATGCGTAACTCGTTAATTTCTATCTAAGATGACCTGCCTATAGTTTTGGGTGTTCTTTATAGCTCCTTGAATGAATATGCCTGTTGCCTGTTTTTCACCTGTTTATACTGATCACTCTGATCTCATGGGAACCACTCTCCCCTGACCATCCCTATATCCTTTCATGCAGTAACAATACTCTCCTGCAGATCCAAGGATGTGACTTTAAGAACCAACTCAAAAGGTCATAGCAATAAGTACTTGAGATACATCCATTCAAAACATTACTCTGCAAACTGACAGTCGAAGTTTCGGTGAGGAGTCGAACTGGGAAATTTGGCAAAGTTGATTTGTGAAACTGTGATGTAGATCTCCTTTAAACAGTGATGTCAGGGTCATTGTTTTAGTGGAATCAAAAGACAGTGAAGAAATTTATTCCATCAAAACTGCACTTATCAAGTTGGTCTTTGTGCATGATTTTTGTCCCCGTGTGGAATCATTAAACAGACTTCCTTATATTCATGTTCCATAAACGCCAACTGTCCTTGCATCTTGAAGTATGTGATCTCACATCTTTGTGTGTCTTTTAATATGTTGGCTGCTTTTCCAAGACAGCAGTTAATGGAGAGGAGGACTATATGGTGTTTTGTGCATGGTGGACTGAACCATGTTCACAACCATCACAAGCTTCAGAGGAAATAAAGGTGTTGGTGTGTTTTGTTGGTAGACAGCTTCAAGTTCCCAGAGACATCTCCAGTGACTTGACCTGGTTGACCCACACTAATCTCTTTGGCTTGGCCCATAAATCTTCGTCCGCGAAGCCAAGCCAAAGACATTAGTGTGGGTCGACCAGGACAAGTCACTGGAGATGTTTATCTCTGGGAACTTGAAGCTGTCTACTATCTCCACCTCAATCTATTGATACAGACTGGGGTGTCAGTTCTGACCGTCTTCTTCAAGACTATAACCAGGTCCTTGGTCTTGCTGGCATTAAGGGAGAGTTTGTTGTCCTGGCACCAAGCTACAAGCTCCTCTTTCTGTATTTGCTCTCACCAGAGGTGCTGTTAATGAGATTTAATTTGCCATACTTTTGTCCACTCGTGTACCCTAACTGTACCCCTCAATTTTCTTTGCATTTTCATCACAGTCTACTTATCTAGAAGATGTTTGTATAAGCAGCAAATTTTAAGAGATAGTTCTATTTTACAGCCAACCGCTTTGATACAATTGGTGAGTAGTTAACAGCCTAGCATGGATCCATGGGGTATCCTACCAACCTACCCACTTGTTTTCTCTCTCTCCACTTGCAGAGCTTGACATGTTGTGCATACCCTTTAACCCTGCTGTTTGCAGCACTATTGTGCGTCAAATGTGTTATCACCCTTTAATAGCCTCGATGAACTCATTTAATCAGGGGCCCTCTTCATCTTATCCCTATGGCAATACAGATATTCCCTTTGTTCATTTCATTGCATCCTCATTTATTCTCTAATGCAACTTTAATGTTTTCTCTCTTTCCCAGTCTTCCATCTTAATTGCTCTGTTTTTCCTTCTCCTGCTCAAACTACTGAGATTTTCCAGCAGTTTTTTTGTGTCTGGTCTCCTAATTGCAGGAAGGTTGTGTTGGCTTTAGAGGGATACAGAAGAAAATGACCAGTGATATTTTGTTTTCTCTGGAGTGTTAGAGACTGACAGGACACCTGGTAGAAGTTCATAAAATTATGAGACATTGATAGGGTAGAGATTAAGAATCTCTTCTTCAGGGTAAAAACATCATACACTAGAGGACATACATTTAAGTAAAGGGAGAGGAAGTTTAAGAGAGATGTGCTGGGCAAATAATTTGCACAGAAAGTGGTGGGTGCCTGAAACCAACAGCCAGGGATAGTGCTGGAAGTGGATGCAATGGTAGCATTTAGAGTTTCTAAATGGACTTGTGAATATAAAGGAGATGGAGGGATATCTATCAAATGCAACCCAACCAGCAGATTTTAGTTTGATTTGGACATTGTGTGCATCATAGAGATGTGGACCAAAGGACCTATTCCTGTGCTGTACTGTTCTGTTACTTTTTTTCCAAACTGTTAACCCACCATTTTTTAACCTCAACCTTTAGAGTCTTTATTTTGCATTAATTCTGAAGGTGAGCAGTTCAAATACTACTCTGGTGTTGAGATACAAAATCCAGACAATCATCCCTAGGCTGCGCAGGAATGAGTAATGGCTTCACTCTCCATTGGATAAGTCTGCCGTCAGGTGTTTGCGAGATGATGCATGGGATGTTAGCAAGGAAAAGCAAATCTTTGTTACTTCATTTTGGAAGGCCTTAATATTATTTATGCAACTTCAACTCGGTGTTTCCCACTTTCCAACAGTGACCATGTTTTGCAGTTGTTTTATCAGTAGTAAAACATTTCAAGACATCCTTTTGTTCAGTACAAGTTTTATAAATGTTTTATTTCTTTAAAAGGAAGCAGTCTTCATAACTTTGCAGTGATATTTTGTGTCTTATTGTACTTTGAACATTTAATTGAAGATGTGCAAATGATCCTTCCATCAGAGAGATTTTGTAACTGTAACGCGACTGATTGCCCTCAGAGACAGTGGGGAGTACAAACACACTTCTAATAGCTTACAATCGATGGCCAGTAGACACAATAATCCTCAGGTGAATCTGAGGTAAAGTGGGCAAACCAGGGTTTATATTGGGGTAAGTGAGGGTGGAGCCAAGGGAGGAGCCAACCATCTGAACAATAAATAGACAGTGAATTCCAGTTCACTGCATTCACCCCTTCCTTCAGGATTGAGCCTGTGGGTGAAAAACAGAGACCATTCATTCAACAAAAAAATGAATCATTTACAAATATTTACAAGTTAAGTCTGTCAAGAGGGTCCAGTAATTCTAGTCAGGCGCCGCAGTAACCATATAACCATATAACAATTACAGCATGGAAACAGGCCAATTTGGCCCATCTAGTCCACACTGATCCAAGTACCCTCCTCTAATCTCACCTACCAGCACTCTGTCCATATCCCTCCATCCCCTACCCATCCATATACTTATCCAACTCTTCCTTAAATGAAAAAAATTGACCCTGCCTTCCCCACCTTTCCTGGAAGGCCATTCCACACAGTAACCACTCTCTGAGTAAAGAAGATCCCCCTCATGTAACTCCTAAACATTTGCCCGTCACCTCTCAAACCATGACCTCTTGTATCCATCTCTCCTACTCTCAATGGGAAAAGCCTTTCCACATCAACTCTATCTATCCCTCTCATTATCTTAAACATCTCTATCAAATCCCCTCTCAGACTTCTAAGTTCCAAGGAATAAAGACCTAATTTGCTCAATCTCCCCTTGTATTCCAGATGCTGAAACCCAGGCAAAATTTTTGTAAATCTTCTCTGCACTCTCTATCTTGTTCATATCCTTCCTATAAATCGGTGACCAGAACTGACACAGTACTCTAAATTTGGTCTCACCAATGCCTTGTACAGTTTCATCATTACTTCCCACCTCCTATATTCTATGCACTGATTTATATAGGCAAGCATACTAAAGGTCTTCTTCACCACCCTATCCACATGTGCTCCTACCTTCAGGGAACAATGCACCGTTATTCCTAGATCTTTCTGCTCCACTGCATTCTTCAATGCCCTCCCATTTACCACATTTGTCTTGCTTTGATTATTCTTTACAAAATGAAGCACCTCACACTTATCAGCATTAAACTCCATCTGCCATCTTTCTGCCCACTCCTCTAAGCAGTTTAAATCCCTCTGCAATCTTTGAAAACCCTTTTCATCATCCACAATTCCGCCCTATTTTCATATCATCTGTACAGGAGGATTTTGGGCTTGCTGAACTTCCTGGACCCCCTGTGGTACAGGGTCAGTTTGTCTCGAGAGCTCTGGCTCAGTTAATGGGGTGGATTGGACCACTTACTGAGCAGTGTCCTTCGGGACCCTGAATGGGGTACTCGGTCATTCCTGCCTCGCTTGAGGCATCGGATCCTCAGTTCTGGCAAGTGCCAGGTATCTGATTGAGATGGTGTCCTCTCTGCCATCAGGGTATGCCACGTAGATATTGTGGTGAATGTCTGTCAAGCTGTCTGTCTCCCCTCTGGCAAGCCTTGCTGTACTTACATTGGCTGTGCATTATCTCTACTGTTAAGGACACTCCCCTTGGATATAACTGTATATGCACCTATTGTCTTTCATTATTGACCCATGAGTTTCTGCTAATAAAAGCCATGATTATTGTTTGACCACATCGTCTTTGTCTACTTCATCAACTGGCACTTCAGAAATACGTTGTGTTGGCGGGCAGCAGGTGCACCTTCTCAATCAGGTGTCTGTCTTGCTTCTCCTCATGTTTTCTCAACAAGACTGGCCCTGGTGCCATCAGCCAAGTGGGAGAATAGACGTGGATTTCCTCTGGAACATGAGGAGTTGCGTTGGTCGCTGTGCAGAGAAGTGATGTTATGGAGTGGAGCACTGTGGGTAGGACTTTTTGCCAGCGTAATTCTGGAAGGTCTTTAGACCAGAGAGCCAATTTCATGGCCTTCCATACAGTCGTGTTCTCTTTTTCAACTTGTCAGTTCTCCCGGGGATTGAGGCTGGTCATCTTGCCTCTTACAAAGAGGTACTGGCATAGCTCTTCACTCATAAATGATGAGCCCAGGTCACTATGGATATAGCTTGGATACCCGAACAGGGCAAAAATACAATGCAAGTCCCTGATGACCATGGTGGTGGTCATGTCCAGGCAAAGAATGGTGAACGGAAAACATGAATACTCATCAATGATGTTGAGAGAGTACATGTTTCCGCTGGTGGAAGGGAGGGGACCCTTGAAATCGACACTGAACCATTCGAAAGGGTGGGATGCCTTTATCAGTTGCACTCGGCGTGGACTTGGCAGCACTGGTCATTTCCCTGATGTCCTCAACAGAGTAGGGCAGGTTGCGTGCCTTGATGAAATGAGCCATGTGAGTGATGCCTGGGTGGCAAAATTCATCATGCAGTGACCGCAACTGGCCGGTGTGTGCAGAGGCACATCTTCCTTTGGACAAGGCATCTGGAGGTTAATTGAAATTACCTGGCCTGTATACTCTGTTATAATTATAGGTGGAGAGTTCGATCTCCACCTAGCGATCTTATCATTCTTTATTTTTCCCCATTTTGTATTTTTAAACATGAATGTCACTGTTCGCTGGTCAGTGAGTAGTGTAAATTTTCTGCCGGCCAGTGCCTGCCTGCCTGGTTAAGGGTAGCGACCAGAATTACATCAGAGGCATTGCTTTCCACCTGGAAAGGTGTATTCTTGTCCACCCCATATATAGTGGCCTTCGCGACGTAGCTCTGAATGTAGTCGAAAGCCACCTGGGCTTCTGCCGATAAAGGGAAGGAGGTGGAGTTTAAGAGGGATGGACTTTATCCACGTAGTGAGGGACCCAGTGGGTGTAGTGGGAAAAGAAGCCCAGGCAATTCCTTAAGGCCCTAATGGTCTTTGGGATTGGGAGGTCTAATGGTGGGTGCATTCGATTGGGATCAGGGCATATGACACCATTCTCCACCACATAGACCAAAATCACCAGACATTTTGTCCAGAACACGCACTTACTGGAGTTGACCGTGAGATTCAGGGCCTTGGCCATGTGGAGAAACCTCTGGATGTTGGCAACATGGTCTTCCAGAGAGTGTCCACAAATAGTGACATTGTCGAGATAAGGGAAGATGGCCTTCAACCCGTACTTGTCGACCATTTTGTCCATCTGTCTCTGGAAGACAGAGACTCCATTAGTGATGCCAAATGGGACCCTCTGGAACTGATAGAGCCATCCATCTGCCTCAAATGCTGTGTGGAGGTGGTCCTCGGAACAGATTGGTAACTAATGGTATGCAGCTTTTCAGGTCAATGGTCGAATACTTGACAATGCACAATTTTGTTTACCATGTCCGAAATTCGAGGGATGGGGTATGGGTCCAGGAGTGTGAAATCATTAATTGTTTGGCTATAGTCAATCACTAGCCAGGAGTTTTCTTTCCCTTTCATGACTACCACCTGGGCTCCCCATGGGCTGTTGCAAGGCTCAATGATATTTTCTTTCAGCAGCCATTGTATCTCGGATCGAATAAATTCCCAATCCCCCACACTGTATCACCTGCTTTTTGTGGCTATTGGTTTGCAATCAGAAGTCGGGTTCAGAAACAGTGTGGAGGATCAATATTTAGGATGGAGAGACCACCTGTGGCATCCGGCTTTTGGGTCTTTCTGTTTTTCCCCATAATTGGTGGAAATGGGCCAGAATACTCCATGGTCATGCTTTTAAGGTGGCACAGGAAGTCCAGGTCCAACAACACAAGAGTACACAAATCTTTCAGTTCATGCAATTGGAACTTTCAAAACCCCTCCCCTTTTATAGTTAGTTATACAATCCAATACCCCTGGATAGTCATAGAGTGTGAGTGTGAAGCTAGGAAAATACGATAATCCATTGGGTACACTTTTAAGATGGATAACAGAGGTGTCTCAGAGTTTATAAAGCTCTCAGTGGAGCCAATGTCTACAAAACAATCAGTCAAATGCCCATTTACCTTCACCTCCATTGTTGAATTTTCAATTGGTGAGGTGTTGCCTGATCCAGGACGACCGAGGCCCATGCTCCAGAAACCCCATCACTCCCTTTGCTGATGTCAATTCTCTCCTCTTGGCCTATGGACAGACAAGATGGCATTGACCTCGAGGTGTAGCAAGATGGGCTCCGTAGTTTCCTGTGATGCTTTACTTCCTGTGGCAGGTCCCGCCACAAGGTGCAGCAAGATGTTGGTGGCAAGCAGCATGGAGAGGCTGAGGCCAGCACCTTGGGACTCGGTCACGAGTTGAACGACTATTCAGGGGTTGCACAAGCAGTTGCCCTCTTTGGGTCCCCTTTAGCCCCGGAGATCTTTACCCAGTGCCCTCACTTACCGCATCCTGAACACAAGGAGGTGGGGGTGCTGTGCCTGTCCACAGAAGTAGCATCCCTGGATGCAGCATTTGGCACTGGGGTGCAGGGGTAGCCGGCGCTTCAATGACCTGGTCCTCTGTAAAGGCGCCACTTTTGCCCATGAGGTCATTAGCTCCTAGTTTTGCCTGTTTGAGTGCTTTCATCAGCTCCAATGTGCTGGCCTTGTCTTTCTTTCCTAACTTTAGCAGTCGCTGCCTCACATACCTCGACCTCACTCCTGCTTCAGGGGTGTCCTGGATTTGTTCCTCTTCTCTCAACCAGGCCGTGACTGCTTTGTTGTGGCATTTTCTGGTCAGATCCCACAGTTCAAGGATGTAATCATCCTACAACTCACCTGGACATTGCCAACACTGAGAGAGCCGGTGCCTTGCCAGCACATTGTTCTGAGGCCTCAAATATGGGCCTTCAAGCCTTCTATGGCCGACTTGTATGTAGCACAGTCTCTGATGGCAGCAAACCCCTTGGGGTTGACTTGAGAGAGAAATGAAGGTTCTCTGGAGACTATCTGAGTTGAAGATGTCTTGTGTGGCCGTCAGGTAGGATTGGAATCACTTCAGCCAGTAGACAAATTCCTCCAGGGCCTCAGGGGACAGAGGGTTGATCTGGAGCATGCCTGACTTCAACAGGGCTTTCATCCTGCTTCAAGGTTAGGGTATTTAAATTGTAATGTGGTTGATTGAATTCAGAGACCGGTGAGGAGTACAAACATGCTTTTAATAGCTCACAATCAATGGTCGGTAGACACAATAGGTGAATCTGAGGTAAGAAGGGAAAACCAGGGGTTATATTGGGGTAGGTGAGGGTGGAGCAAAGGGAGGAGCCAACCATCTGAACAATACATACACAGCGAATCCCAGTTCACTGCAGTAACCATTCTGCTGAACAATGAATCATTGAGCAGTGCAGTAGGAAAATCCTGCTTGGGAAATCTGTTATGAAAGGTAACTTCACAATGCAAAGTGCAGCTCTCTCTCCTGGTTGGGCAGCAACTGGGATATGAGACCTTTTAGCTCTGATTGTCATTGCGGCCACTTGAACTTCAGTGGCCCCCATTGGATGATATCGATGGGCAAAGTTATCCCATCTTGCCTACCATTATCATCTGCTTGCCCTTGATTTTATTCTTCTGGGTTTGCTTTGGCATCAAAAGTCTGAATGATTCCTCTGTCAGTCTATTACTGAATGAGTTAATTTTCTTGTTCTTTATTGTCTGTCATCTTCAATCACCAGATTCAAGTTTATGGGAACAAATTCACTTTATTACTTCCACTTTACTGCAAGTGCAGGAATAATGCAGCACAGAGCTATTTGTATGCGTTGTAAAATCAATATTCTCTTCCCCGTGTTGCCTTATCCACAGAAATTGTACTTTACCCACACTTCAAGTGAAGGTTGTAAGCAGGATATTCCCTAACTTAGAAGATATTTTAGTTAATCTAATTCCTCAATCCTGGTTACAAGTCATATTGATTATAATGAATATTTTTTTAAGTGTTGGTGCGCATTGGTCACGTTGTTTACATCCACAACATGTACGCCAGCAAGACAACAAGGTTAATTGATTGGATTCTCTATTTAACTTGAATTTCTTACCAGAAAGGTCACACCATTGGGTTACTCATTTGTGTTGATTACTAGTGCACCATCCCATCTGTTTCTCTTGTCTCTGGAACAGATAAGGCTGAGGGATGACTGAACAAAAGTGTGTGAAATACCAAGGGCCTAAATTGAACAAATAGAATAGCTTTTACTCTTAACAGAAAGACCAAATCCCAGAAGATGTAGATGTTGATTTAAAATTAGAAGTGGTGGAGAGGAGATGAAGAGAACTTTATTTTATTTCAATGGTTGGTATGGAGCTGTTGGGGGTTCTGGAACACAACCTGAGAGGATGGAAGAGTCAGAAGCCCTCATTATATTTAAACAAGACCTGCATGTGTGTTTTTAGAGCTATGACCCACAGGGCAGAGGACCCAATGTTGGTTGGTGGGATAAGTTAGATACCTTTCTCGATTATTCTGGATATGAGGGCCAAGTAATCTCTGATGATTCAATAGATTCTTGATCAGCAACCCTAAATCCCACTGCCCCAAAAGGTGAAGAGGAGAAGGGGAAAAACACCATCACTCCCACGTGACACACTGTCCTGAAATGAAATTAATTACTAATTGCTGGAGTTCAACAAAGCCACTTGGAACCACTTTTTAAGATAATCTGTGATGATTATAAGTGACAGTCCCATCGCAAATGTGACCTGGTGCCGAGGAAAGGTCTGCACAAAATTTGAGGTGGGGATGGCCAGAATCAAAACAGTGTTCAATGATAGTGATCAAGTTGTAGAGCATAAAACAGGTCCTTCAGCCCAATTCGTCCATGCTGACCATGTTGACATTCTGAGCTAGTCCAATTTACTTGCATTTGATCCATATCCTTCCAAGCTCCTCCCATCTCTAATCTGTTCATATATCTTTTGAACATTGTTCTTGTGCCCACGGTTCCCTCTGGCAGTTCATTCCACATTCAGGCCACTCTCAAATTGAAAACTTTTCCTCTTCTGTTCCCCTTTAATCTCTCTTCTCTTATCTTAAACCTAATAACCTGAATTCACCTGAGATCGTCTGATCTCGGAAGCTAAGCAGGTTCAGAATTGATCAGAAATTGGAGGGGAGACCACCTAGGAACACCAGGTGGGGCACTGGTCAAAGTGGCGACTCACCGTCTGTCTTACGGGAGACAAAAAGAATTTCATATAAGTTACACTCTAAAATGTAGTATTACAAGACACTAATGGCACCTTTACCTTTATTGGCAAGATCTAGAATCACCTACCTTGGGTACAGATTGTGAACATTCATTTTATCCATGATTTTATAAATCATGGATAATATAAATCTTGATAGTATCTCTCCTTAGCCTCTTTCACTCTGGTGACTAAAGATGTAGCCCAGTGGTTCTCAACTTTTTTCTTTCCACTCACATACCACTTTAAGTAATCCCTATGCCATAGGTGCTCTGTGATTAGTAAGGGATTGTTTAAGGTGATCTGTGGGTGGAAAGAAAATGTTTGCGAACCACTGTTTTAATTGTACCTAATTTGAATTGTTATGTGCACAGTTTCCTAACTCCAAAGGAAATGGGCCAATGGCAATTTCTCTCAAGCAAAATATTTCAGTAACAATTGGGTTTAGAGCAGTGGTTCTCAACATTTTTTCTCAGGGGAAGGTGCCAGGGGTAGGGTGGGGGGTGGTGGGGGCAATAGGTGGGGAGGTTTTACAGGGGAAGGTGCCAGGGGTGGAGGGGGTGGGTGTGATAAGTGGGAAGACACTTTTGGAAGTTAAGTCAGGATGGTTGAGTTTGCAGAATGTCCAACAAAATAGGATGGAATCAGTAGGAATGATGTGCGGTGAGAAAATCTGTCTCAGAGGCAGTTTTCTGTGGTATAGTAAAAGTGAACACTGCACAATCCTTGTTGAAATAATTTCCACTTCCCCGTGCATAAAATTCCTTGTACATTATCAACATGTTAAACAGGAATACATCTGGCAACTTAAATATTATGATTAAGAAGGCAACATACCTCTTCAAAAGTAGAGAATTTCTATTTCATGACACCAAGAACTTTGTGGTCAGGGATATTCCCCATTCAAGGAGGAGGGCAAAATGGTTTGGAATGGATTTGTGTAAAATAAATGCATGACTGTTGGTGCAGGCTCTCTCTCTGTGGTGAATCTTTCCATGACTCTATGAGAATCAGCAAAATGCCTCTTTGACCTTCAATCTCCAGGATTAATAACCCTAACCCTCAAATCTACTGGTGTATGATTCCAACTCATTGTTGAGCGATTCCTCCAAACATCATCTGAAAAACACAAGTTGAAGAACTTGAACTCGAACTTGTAAGGTAAAACATCATGAGATGGGAATGTGTAGGGAGTTACCCTGTACAGGGCAGTAACAAGAAGGGGAGGTGTCCTTGTACTCCTGTTAGGTAAAACATCATGAGATGGGACCGGAGAAGGAGTCACCCAGTACTAAGGAGTAACAGAATGCATCCTTGTACTTACAAGATAAGAGAGACATTGATGGATTGAGAGGCAGGAAGCTAGCAGGGAAAGGATAGCAACAGTTTAAGAGAGACATTGATGGATTGAGAGGCAGGAAGCTAGCAGGGAAAGGATAGCAACAGTTTTAGTCATTGGACAAGTAATGATATGATGATGTTCTAAGCATGTATCCAAGGGTATAAAAAATCACCATTTTGCTGATAACGGCAGAATGCATTCTCCGACTAACTTTGTTGGTCGCAAGTGTTACAATCCGGTAATAAAGAACAAAGAACCCTGATTTCGACTCAGCCTGGTGTTTGTCTCACTCATTCATGAACAAAGCAGACCTAACAAACTGAACATGATTTTGATAAAAATCAAGGTCGACTGCATGGTAACAAAGTAAATGATAAATTTGTAAATATGGAAACATAATTTAAATATATTTTGATTATAGAGTGCACAGACTTTAATGTCCAAGTATAGAATGGCAAGGTAAGCCAGTGACAGAATAATATATTTGTTCATCAGGATTAGTTCCAGAATACCATACAGTTCATCATGAGTAAACAGCCAGTGGACTTGGATTGTTTCCATAAGGAGCAAGAGGACTAAGTAGGAACTTCACTTTAGAACTATTTTAACTTTAATCACAAATAATCAAATCATGACAACTTAGTTTGAAGCCACTCAGCCCACTGAGTTCATGCCAGCTCTATCCCCTTTGCCCTATACCTTAATTTTCTCAACTCCAAATCTGACTTATTTTCCACTCCACCACCTTTGTGGATAGTGAATTCCAAGCCATTGCCACTTACTGTGTGAAAAGGATCTTGTGTAAAAATAAATGCATGATCAATGGTGCAGGCTCTCTCTCTGTGGTGGATCTTTCCATGACTCTGTGAGAGTCTCCAAAGTTCCCCTATATCTCCTGACCAAAGGCTTTGACCGGGCATTCAGGTTTATGTAGAAGGAGCCCTGTTTGTTTACCTATTCTGAATCTGCCATAATCTTGTACAGGTACACGATCCTTTATCTGGAACCCTTGGCGAACAGTGTGTTCCGAATTTCAGATTTTTCTGGATTTCAGAAAGCCCTCCCGAATTGTGCTGCCTATCCACTCCCACCCCCCTTCCAGTGACCCAGCAGTCTCCCCCAACAGCCGCCTCCCCCGACCTCCGATCCCTCGGACGCCTCCCCCGGCCGGCTTCCCTGGCCGCCCGGCCGCCTCCCCCGACCGCTGGTCTCACAGCCACCTCCCCTGACTGCCTGTCCCTCGGCCACCTGGTTGCCGGTCCCTCGGCCGCCTCCCCCGACCGCTGATCCCTCGGATGCCTCCCCCTACCGCCGGTCCCTTGGCGACCTCCCCCAGCCGGCTCCACTGGCCACCTTCCCTGGCCACCTGGCCACCTCCCTCGACCGCAGTCCCTCGGCCGCCCAACCATCTCCCCTGACTGTTGGACCCACAGCCGCCTCCCCTGACCGCCGGTTCTACGGCCACCCAGCCATCGGTCCCTCGGCGTCTCCCCTGACCGCCAATCCCTTGGCTGCCTCCCCCAATTGCCAGTCCCAACTTGCCAGATTTTGGAGCCTTCCGGATCTTAGGTTTCCGGATAAAGGATCGTGTACCTGTCCACCTTTTTATAAGACTCGCCTCACTATTTTGTTGCAAGAACAACCTTGTAGCATGAATAAAAGCTCTCAGAACTGGAGGGAGAAAACACTTTTATCGGCTTAGTAGTCTTCAGAAGGGTTCTAGGTTTAGGTTGGAAATCCGGGGTTATATGTGAGCAGATGGGGGTGGAGAGAGCCATCTGCCAGTAAATCCCAGTTCACTGCATTCACATCTTCCTGTAGAATTTAGGGTCTGTGAATTAAGACAGAGAACATGGGTTCAGAAAAATAGTTGAAAAATATACAGTTATTTACAAATGTATAGATTTAAGCACTCCAGGGATCTGGAGATCCTGGTGAAGCGCCTTAGCACTGGGAAGCTTTAGACTCCTTGGGTCTTCTGGTCCCCTTGTGAGGGAGGAGAAGCGGGCTGGGTCTCTGGCTCAACAGTGGATGGGGATGCACTTTCCTCCTGAACCAGATCTCCTGAGACCCTGATGGGGGGATGGCGAGAATGAGCTCCGTGGATCACAGGGCACTTAAGGCAACAAACCCTCTGTTCCAGCAGGTGCCAAGTCCCTAATGGAGACAGTGTCCTCCCTGTCATCCCCTCCATGTGGGATTAGTGTGGAGCAGTTTCACCCTTTCTGCCAGGGGGTTCGTCTTGCTTCTCCTCTCGTGCTTCCTGAGAAGGACTGGACCAGGAGTGGTGAGCCAGGTTGGGAGTGTAGGTCCCGATGCTGACCTTCTTCCAAAATTGAATAGGAGCTTGTAAGGAGTAGTGTCGGTTGCAGTATATGGTAGTGACTGGATGGAATGGAGTGCCATAGGGAGGACTTCCTGCCAGCGTGAGTCTTTTGACTTCAGGGCCAGTTTGACAGCCTTCCAAACCGTGGCGCTCTCCTTTTCAACCTGCCCTTTTCCCCTGGGGTTGAAGCTAGTTGTCTTGTTGGATGCAATGCACTTCACCAGCAGGTACTGATGTAGCTCATCACTCAGAAAGGATGAGCCCCGGTCGCTATGAATATAGCTGGGATACCCAAACAGGGTGAAAAGGAAATCTAGTGCCTTTATGACTGATGAAGTGGACATGTCTGGATGTGGAATGGTGAACAGGAAGCGGGAGTACTCATCAATGATAGAGAGGAAGAAGGTGTTCCCATTTGTGGAGGGGAGAGGTCCCTTAAAATCAACACTGAGCCGTTCGAAGGGCTGGGATGACTTGATCAGGTGCGCCTTTGTGGCACTGTAGTAGTGTGGCTTGTACTCCGCACAGACCTGGCAAAACCTGGTCATTTCCCTGACACCTTCCATGGAGTAGGGCAGATGGCACGGCTTGATAAAATGAGCCATGCGGATGACCCCTGGATGGCAGAGCTCATTATGCAGTGACGGTGTGTGCAGAGGCACAGCTTCCTCTGGATAAGGTATTTGAAAGTGATTAAGAGCTCCTGGCTGACAGGCAATGTCATAATTGTAGGTGGAGAGCTCAATTCTCCACCTAGCAATCTTGTCATTTTTGATTTCGCCCCTCTTGATATTATTGAACATGAATGCGACTGAGCGCTGGTCAGTGAAGAGCATAAATTTCCTACCAGCCAGGTCGTCTCTCCAGTGCCTCATGGCTTCTACAATGGCTTGAGCCTCCTTTTCCACTGATGGGTTCTGGAGCTTGTGGCCTTATGATGTCCAAGAAAAAAATGCAACCAGCTTGCCCGCCTAGTTGAGGGTGGCGGCCAGGGCTACGTCAGAAGTGTTGCTTTCCACTTGGAAAGTACATTCTTGTCCACCGTGTGCATGGTGGCTTTCGCAATATGATTCTGGAGGTAGTTAAAAGCCATTTGGGCTACAGTCTAGAGGGGGAAATTAGCTAATAAAATTGTAGCGCGAATAAAAGTTCTCATAACTGGAAGGGGAACAAACACTTTTATTGACTTATAACTATTGGTAGGGTTTCACAGTAGTCTTCGGAAAGGTTCTGGGTTTAGGCGGGAAACCCGGGATTATATGTGATCAGATGGGGGTGGAGCTGGGAGGCGGAGCCAGCCATCAGCACAACACACGACCAGTGAATGCCAATTCACTGCAAACCTCATTTTCTCCAGTTTATCCTTGCAGTTAAACTCCTTCTACCTTGGACTTTGTAGTTAATCTCTCCTGCCTCCTCCTAGGGGCTTACACACCTATCCTGGTAACAGAACTAAGACTACTCCATTGCCATGCAAAGTTTTATGAAGGGTCAGTACAACTTCCTTGCTTATGTTGAGCAATATTCTTATTTCTGAAGTCAAAGATCTTAAGTCCTTTGATAACTATACCCTCATTGTGCTTGGCTCTCTTGGCTGCTCACTGCAAATGAGTCATGGCTTGTTCAAGGGTTAGGGAAGGGGAATAGGCTGCAGTAAGATAAGTGTGAGAATGGAAATGTAAGACGAGAGATGGCATGGACCCACTGGGCTGAATGACCTCTTCTGCGTCATTAGGAAATGTAAAGTATAATGTGAGGCCTTCTGACTTGCACACATGTGAGAACCGTGCCATAAAGTCTATACTGCATCTCCACAAACTTAATGCTCAATGATCTGTGTTGAATTCTTGTTCCTCCTTGCCAATCAATCTGTGTATATGGTAATTATTCTCACTGTTTACCACACATCTAGGTTTTGTACATCAATATTTTTTCCGGTACCTACCCCTGGAAAGACTCGATCTCTATTTATCATCAAACCATACTGTTCTCAAACATTTGTTTTCACCCAAGATAACTATCACTGTCCTATTTCATGAGATACAGTTTTGTTAACCAATCTTTTAGGTTGCACTTGGTTGAACTATTTTGTACTCTGCATCAATAATATCCACAACATTCTCTCTATCATCTCTTGCTGCTTCATGAGAAAATTAAATTAGGATAGTTAAATACAATTTGCCTTTTGCAAATATGATTGCTGACTGTTCAATTCACTCAAACTTCACTTCTGCTTATTTATTTCCTCCTGATTATTGCATCCAAAACTTTATCTGCCACTCTGATTAACCTGATTTACTTGATGGAACCTTGATCAAGGGTGTTACATTTTCCACTTCCCCCTCCTCTGTATCACTGTCATTTCTGGAAGATTGGAAGACTCTGCCTGATCCTCCATGAACTTTCCCATTGACGTTAATTTTGCCAGCCTCTTAAATGACAAAGTAGTTCAAGTACCCTCTTGATGCCAAGAATAGCCATTCCTGCCTCATCATGCTCGTAGGAAGATGAATACCATTGAGATGGACAGTGTAGCCACACAGCTAATAGATCCACAGTCTCATAGCGCCAGAGACCAAGGTAGAATCCTGTCCTTGTGTGGTCTCGGTGTGGAGTTTGCATGTGAATTTCTTGCAGGAACTCAAATTTTCACCCAAATCCTGAAGATTGGTGTATTAATTGGTCACTTTAAATTGGCCTTGGTGTGCAGGTAAGTGGTAGAATCCAGGGGGAATGGGAGTGTGGGTAGAATAAGAATAGGATAACGAATAAAGTAATGGATGGTTGACATGGACTTGGTGGGCCAAAGGGTCTGTTTTCCTGCAGTTTCCATGTCTCTGTGACTGGGTTGGTTATTGATGAGTATATTCTACTTGAAAGCATCGTTCACAGAGTGAGGGCTATCATTTGGTTAATATGTGGTAGGGGACTCGTGATTTGTAGGATTTTGCAGTCAACACACATCAGACAATTAGAGCCACTTTGTCTCTAAGGACCAGCTTGCCTTGAGATGCAGCTTATTCTAGTGGACAGGTCCAACGTGACAGCCAGGATGTGTTGGACCTTAAGTGCTTCATATGGTACTGTCAGTATAGGATCGCTTCAGCAAAACTTGCCATTCACTCAGGACAGCAATTAAAGAGCAAAAGTCTGCAGATGCTCAAAGTTTGAAATAAAACCTGTGAAAGCCAAAAGGCTCTGGAGAGGAACATGGTTGAGAGTTCACCTTAATACATTCCTGCTCATAACATTTACAGGTAGTCTTCAACTTCTGACCAATGCGAGTTACATCCACCTGCACATAAAACTGAGTTTAAAAAAAATCTTTATTAAACCTACTATTCAAGTACATATCTTGTATTAAAAGTACTGTATACAGTGGTCCCCGCTCCCAGCAGCAGCCTGAAGTCCCCCGTCCCCGACGGTAGCCCGAAGTCCATGCTCCTGGCGGCAGCCCAAGGTCCCCGAGTTATGACCAATCCAAGTTTTGCAACCAACTTGTCAGTCCCAATTATGGATATAAGTCAGGGAATAACTGTATTATTCTTATGTCTCCATAAATACTATCTGATCTGTATGTTATGTCCAGTGCTTTGTGTTCTTCAAGTGTCAGTTGGCTTCTTTTGGTAATGAAAACTTTTACCAGCCGCCTTTCCTTCAACAGGAAACCTTTATGGATCAATACCCAAAGCACAAAATGACTCCCTAACCAATATGACTTAATCGCTAGTACTTGCAGTCACAAACTACAGAGATTAAAGTTCTGATAGTTGAAGTGAAAGCAGTTTTTTGTTCACCTATTCCATTTTCTTCAAATGAAGTGTCACAAAAACCCTTGTCTAAGGAATGTGGTACTTTGCTAAAGATGTCTGGGGATTTTCATCTGAACATTTGCCTAATTTTGATGGAGTGCTGTGCATTCTACCAGGAGAACAATAGAATGACATTTCAATTTGAGCATTACATTCCTTCTCTGATTAAATATCTTCTCATGTGATGACAGAGCACCAGTCTCAATCTGTCCAAGTCTGAGCACATGTAAGAAATGGCTTTATTAAGACTTGCATCCATTAGTAATGAGGATGCAAAGTAACCCATCCTTTAAATGAGCAAGTTAACATTGAGTTGCTCTGCTTTATTGGAATGGGTTTGAATTCATAAGAGTTATAATTTCTGGCTCTAATTTAGTGTTAGTGCAAAATAATATTCAGCACTCAACGCAGCAGAATTGTGTACACATGACTGAAGTTGCTGGAATCTGAAGCTGCACTCAACCTGCTGGAGGAGCTCAGTGGGCCAAGCAGCATTAGTGGGAGTGCAAGAATGGTCAACATTTAGTCTTGATGAAGGATTCTGGCTCAAAACATCAACCATTTTTTCTGCCCACTGGTGCTGCTCAATCTGCTGAGTCTCTCCATCAGGTTGTGTCTCACTAAGCGAGTTGTACTCTCTCTGACCCAGCCCCATCACCCTAGATGCAGTGGGCCCAATGCTTTTGTGCTTCTAGCCCTCCTGGTATGGAGGTGTGAAGTCACCAGATGCAGCACAATGCGACAGCAGGCAGAGGAGCCTCCTCGCAGCTCTAAGGACCCTGGTTCAGTCCCATTCTCCGGTGCTGATTGTGTGGAGTTTGCATGCTCTCCCTGTGGCTGTGTGAGTTTTCCCAAGGTGTTCTGGGTTCTTCCCACTACCCAAAAAGGATGCTTCTTGGATTGTACAAATTTTCAAGAATCTTGGAAAGGGGAAGAAACTGATGGGAGTACGTAGATAATGAAGTGAAATGAAAGATTTTCAAAATCATTGTAAACGGGTGTTTGATTGGCTTAGAATTCATAGGCTTCAGGACATATCTGGATGTTGTATGACTCTGGTTTTAACTGTTTCATCCGTGAGTCAGCAAGATCTCAGCAGTTCCTGGGGCACAACTGATTCTGCTCTCACTCCAATCATCTCCCAACACCCTGAGAGCAGTAAGGGGTAGGTCTGGGGACTGACCCCAGAAGCTATGAAACCTGTAACTGTCTCTAAATGTCTTGAATAGACACACATATATGAATCATTTGAATTATTTGTAATTGTTATAATTAAATTAAATGCAAATAGTTAAAACGTAAAAATAAAAGAGAAATTAAACGTTCTGAGTTTCAAGCCTCCTGGTGAGAATTTCCATATGATCAAAGGGAATTCCTGAGCCTGCATAGGACTGGGCAGCCAAAGGCCTTGTCCCAGGTTTATGGAGTCCGGAATATAGAAACCAGGATTTGTGAAGGTGCTGAAGGATCTTGGGACCTGGCAGCTTCCCAATGAGTTTTAGGGTTCAGAGCAAGAGGAGGGTGACTTGGATGCCTCTAGCTCAGATTCACCACTGGAAAGAACAGGAGGCCCTGTAGCTACAGAGATTACGAGATCACAGGAGGTGGTGGGAATGGAGGAGGTGGCGGGATCCATAGACACTTTGTGTCTCTAAAGGGACTCTATTTTGCTTCTCTTGTTTTGATAGTGCCACTGGACTAGTCGTACCTCTATGTATGCCTTTACAAGGCAAAATAAAATAATTCAAACATGAATTGCAAAGGCTGATTTCTCCTGCCTCTTGTCGAAATTCCTTGATTGATAGAAGTTCAATTTTCAAACTTCCATGATGGTCCCATTGACTTGTGAAGACATCTTGCCCTTCAAACAGTCCATCGTGTCTGAGCTGAATATCAGGCAATCATTTCCACCTAATCTTATCCTAATCCATATTGCTCTCCTCATCAGCTCCTCCTGTGCTGTGGTCCCTGGAGGGTGGAGTGAGTGGGGTGGGGTGGGTGGGGGGTGGTTGTGGAGGTGGTGGTGGGTGGTTGTGGAGGTGGTGGTGGGTGGTATAGGGCCCTGTTGAGAATAGCTGGTTAGAAGATAGCTGGAGGGTTGTTTGGAGTTCTGCTTGCAACATGATAGAAAAGGCATGATTAAACTAAGAAGGTGTACAGGTGATTCAGGAGAAAGTTGCCTGGGATGGAATATTTAAGATGGGATTTCCTTAGAGTGAGGAATGTTGAAGAGGAGATTGAATTAGGTCAGATACATTGAGATGGTGTGGTGAGCAAGAAACCTTTCTCCAAAACAGAGTTGTCTTATCCCAGAGTCAAGTCAAGTCACATTTGTTTATCATTCATACCATGCATTGCACCTTAAAGATGTAGTGTTTCTATAGGACCATGGAGCAGATTTACATAAATATAAGTTAAAATAGAAGTTAAAATATTAAGATGTATACAGTAAAAGTCCACGGTACATGATCCACATCTGTTCTGGGAATTCAGGAGCTTAATGGCTTGGGGGAAAAAACTGTTGCCCAATCTGGACTTAAGGGACTGAGTGCTATGTTACCACCTACCAGATGGCATAAGGGAGAACAGTTTACATGAGGGGTATGTAAAGTTCTTCACAATGTTTATCGCCTTTTGTCTGTTTCTAGTGTTGTAGATGTCCTTCGTGGTAGGAAGAGAGCCCCCAGTGATCTTTTCTGCTGACTTCACTATCCACTTCAGGGTCTTGCAGTCTGAGGTGGTACAGCTTCCAAACCAGGTGGTGATATAGTTGCACAGGATGCTCTCAATAAATCCTCTGTAGAATATAGTGAAGGTGGAGCGTGGGAGATGAACTTTCCTCAGACTTTGAAGGAAGTAGAGGCGCTGCTGGGCTTTCTTGGCTATAGAATTGGTGTTAAGGGATCAAGTGAGATTCTCCACCAAGTGCACTCCAAGGAATTTGATACTCTTGATGCCCTCAATGGTGGAGCCGTCAATGGTCAGTCAGCAGAGTGTGATACCCCTGGGCCCTCCTAAAGTCGACAACCATCTCTTTTGTTCTTTTAATGTTCAAATACAGGTTGTTGGCTCTGTCCCAGTCCATTAGCTACTGCACCTCATCTCTATACGCTGACTTGACATTCTTTCTGTTCAGGCCCACCACGGTCATGTTGTCAGTGAACTTGATGATGTGGTTCGAGCTGTGTTTAGCTGCACAGTTCTGAGACAACAGAATGAACAGCAATGGACTAAGCACGCAGCCCTTTGGGGCCCCTATGCTTAGAGAGATGATCTTGGAAGTGCTCTTTCTGAGCATACAGGTTTTCAAGTGTACAAATTTAAAGTAATGGGCATGGTGTTTAGAAAAGCTCTGAGGAGGATTTAATTTTACCCATGAGTGGTTGGAGTCTGGAGCATATTGTCTGAGATGATAAAGGCAAAAGTTCATGACACTTAAGAAGTCACTTGGTGAGAACTTTACTCACCAAGGGCAAGAAGACCCTAAACCCAAGAGTTGGAAGATGAAATTAATAATGCCCAAAAAAATTTGGACAATATGGGAGGAAGTCACTGTTTCTGTGAGGACTTCTCTATAACTCCAGGAAGTATGGATACAATTCTTAGATTCACAACAACAGGTGCTCTGCAATCTAGTATCTAGGCAAGAGTATCCAATTCTATCTTTAGACCATCTCGTGACTGTAAAAGTTGGTATATGAATCTAAGTTAATTCTATTGAAAACTTTTGGCTGATTCCTGCCATATGCTATAAATCAATGGCTTCTGAAGGTGCAACAGAGGGTTGTGCAATGACTGGCAGCAACAAAGGTACAATCCACAACTTCCTGCAAGGAGTTTGAACATTCTCCCGTGTCCGCATGTATTTCCTCAAGGTGTTCTGGTTTCCTCCCCTATTCCAAAGAAGTACAGCTTTTTAGGTTATTTTGGTACATGGGTCAACTTGGGCAGCATGGGCTCAGGGGCCAGAGGGGCCTCTAATGGTGCTGTAGCTTCAATAAGATAACAATGGAATATTCCAGTTCTATCTCCTATTTGGTGGGAAATAATATTATTCAGACTTCAAACATTATTGGTGAAATGTAAACAATTAAAACAAAAATCTACCAATGAATTATCATTGAACATGTTATACATATTTCTGGTAAATATAGTTGCCAAAAATAGCAATTGTCCAGGATATGTATGACATGTTCAATGATAAATGGGTCAAATTTAATTGGAAGCAGGTTTTATGTGCGTTGTAGGAAGAATGAGACAAATATGCCGCTGTTAGCAGACTACTTTAAAGCTTACAGGACTTATTGCCCAGGATGGGTGTTCAGCTGAGAACCCATCAGTTATTGTTTGGTGGTGGATGAGATGGTTAAGGGTTTAGTGGAGGAAAAAGGGTCAGTGGGGTTAGCTCAGAGAGATATTTCCACTTCCTGTCGGTTCCCACCCTGCTTCATCACTTCAGATACAAAGCAGCTACCTCACTCTCTGGTTCTGGTAAAAACAAAGTTGCCATCCCATTGGCCTTGCAGATCCCAACTTAGAATGCATGATAGATACCAGAAATCCTGCCAAAATCTGTGGAGAGAAAAGATGGAAATGGATTTCCATTTGAAATGCAGGACTAATCTGATCCTACCCAGCAAGGTCACACCATTCAACTTGCTCTGATGGTATCAATGACAGCCTTTAAGTGTACATGATGCTTTTCTCCTTGAACAACTGTGTTCCCCTGTGTTATAGAATGGTAGCCCATGGAGCCACTCGGAAGCTAATCATGCCTCTGCTGCCCTTGTTGAAGATTTAAGTTAATCCAACATTGTTGCCTTTCCCTATGGTCCTGAAAATAGTACATTTTTAAACATGTAACTCGTTCTCTCTTGAACTGAACAATTTTCTGCCATGTAATCAGATCTCAACAGCTCATTGTGGAAAAAAAAATATTCTCCTTGGATTTTTTGCCAATTACATTAAACCTCCCGTGGTACCAACTCTTCTGTCAGTGCAAACATTTTCTTCTAATTCACTCTATCAAGCCACTTCATCAATTTGACCACTCTTAAATCTCCACTTAACCTTCCCTGCCCTAATGAGAACAGTCCATCTCCCACCAAAAATCACTCACCGATTGAAGTAATTCTTATTCTTCCAGATTAGAACTGTATTTAAAATGAAATACACAGAGTAGTAAAATGGATATCAATTAAAAACATTGCCAATAGATTAAGGGCTAGATTTTAGAAAATGTTTTATCTAAACAAATTGACAGAATTATTTCTAATGTGTTAAACCATTTCTGAAACTGGCCAAAATTTGGCGAGGTTTGCGTCGTAGTCCTGCTGGTTGTGGCCGCAGATGGTTACATTGTCGAAATATGGGAATGTTGCCATCAGCTTGTGCTCCTCCACCATCCAATCCATCATCCTCTGAAAAGCAGAGACATCGTTAGTCACACCGAAAGGCACCCACAGGAAGTGGAATAGTTTGCCGTCGGCCTCGAATCCCATGTAGATTCGATCGCTCGGATGGAGGGGGAATTGATGGTAAGCCGACTTGAGGTCAATGGTCGAAAAAACTGTATATTGCACAACCTTGTTGACCACGTCGGCTATCCGGGGTACCAGGTACACGTCCAACTGGGTGAAGCGGTTGATGATCTGAATATAGTTAATCACCATCCGGGACTTGCTCACCCCTCTGACCACAAGTACCTGCACCCTCCAGAGGCTGGAATTAGGGGTTATGATCTCCCCTCTGCCAGAAGTTGCTGAACCTCAGTCCGGATGAACTCTACATCTTCAGTGCTATAGCGCCTACTTTTGGTGGTGATTGGTTTACAGTCCTGGGTGAGGTTCACAAATAATGATGGAGGGGCCACCCGCAGGGTGGTGAGACTGCAGGACAACAGTGCCAGAGACTGGGGTCCGAGAGCTTGGGGTTGTGAACGGTAAACGGTGGTTGGGGGCCCCTGACAGCCATCGTCACACTGACTCTGGAAGTCGAGGCCCAGGACACAGAACTGGGGCATAATCAACAATACAAAATCATTGCAACATTCCTCCCCCCCCCCCCCCCACTGTCGTCATTAGAGATGCTACACAGTACCCCCGGATACAAGCTTGTTGGTCCTTCGCCATCGATACCGATCCAGTGATCAGCCTTGAGAGGAAGGGAAAGTCAGCGGACCGCCTCGGGGTGGATAAAGCTTTCTGTGCTGCTGCTGTCAAAGAGGCAGTTCGTCTTGTGCCCATTCACCTTGATCTACATCATGGAGTTTATGATTGGGTGAGGGTTGGCTTGGTTCAGGATGACCGATGCTAGGACAGGTATCTCCTCCTCCTCATTGGTGGGGAGGCCTGACGCCCAAGATGGCGACCTCCATGTTGACCACGCTGCCCTCGTCGAGGAAGAAGGCGGAAGTGGTGTCGTGGTGGGTGGAAGTGGCGTCATCGAAGTGGTAGGCCGCGGCATAGAGGATGGGAGCATTAGTGGGTAAGATGGCACCCCCCTTACTGCGCACGTGGTCAGTACCAGAGGTTCCTCGGGCACACACACCGTGCTGCTCCTGGACAGGGTTCTGGACCTACAGGCCCTCTGATAATGGCCCTTCTTCCCACAGCCCGAGCATGTGGCTCCTTTTGCGGAGCAGAGACATCTCGAGTGTCTAGCCTGCCTGCCTGATGCCGACGTCAACGCTGCAGTGGTCAGGTTGGTAACCCCCGATGCTGAGTCCAAGGATGGCAGCCCTCATGGCAGCACATATGTGATAGGCCTGCTTCTGCCCGTGATTGACTCCACGTGGCACTAGGCCAAATCTAACATTCTGATCAGTTGGATCGCTCTTTTTAGCAGGAGTTGATCCTCCTCGAGGAGATGTTGTCGGATATAATCCGACCTCAATTCCGACACACAGGCATCTCGGACCTGATCTTCCATGTACTGGCTCAAAGATATCGTGGTCGTGGGGTTCTCCAAACAGTCTTTTCCTAGTGTGACCAGGGATTGAATGAACTCTTCAGCTGACTCACCAGGCTGTTGTTTTCTGGACGCAAGCAGGTAACGGGAGTAGACTTAGTTCACCTTTGGCTTGTATAGTGCCTGTAGTTCAGCCATCACCTCAGTTGTAGGATGCGCTGCTTCAGATGGCCTGGAAAGCCCTCTGGCCGACTCTTGCCTGTAGGACCTTCAGCCTCTTCTCATCTGAATCGACTACTCCAGCGGCAGACTTGAGGAAGTTATTGAAACAGTTCACCCACTGTTCAAAGAGTTTGGATGCACCCAGGACTTGGGGATCCACTTCAAGTCTTCTCCATTACTGGACACTTTCAAAAATTGTGTATAATAAATTGTTGGGTGCTACCAGTTGGCCCAATAATTGCAGAGAAAAAGACTGAGGGGAATTATAGGCTTTATTACACACGAGACTGCTGGCCCGGGTCCAAGCTCGGGAAATGAGGAGAGGGAGAGGAGACTTGACCTTTATGTCCTGGATCACATGGGAGGAGTCCAGGGAGGAGTCTAGGAGAGGATGTCATCAGGAAGGCGGACCAGCCTGTGCCTGCAGTACATACAACCATATCATTACAGTTCTTTTCTCTCAGACACTGGAACATAGGAAGTAGGAACAGGAGTAGGCCGAAAATGGCCCATTGAGCCTGCTCCGCCTTTCAATACGATCATGGCTGATCTAATTTATGACCTAACTCCACCTACCTGCCTTCTCCCCATATCCCCTAATTCCACTGCCGAGCCTGCTGAGTGTTTTCAACGCTTTGTTTTACAGTTAGGTGTCAGTCTCGGGATTTACCTAATCTTGATGGGCAATGATGATATTTGGTTTTTTAATACTTTAGCAGAAGCTTTGGTGGTTTTTGTAATCACTTAATAACTGCCTTGATCACACCCACAGCCTCAATCTGTCTCATGTCACAAACAGAATAGTGACCTCTTGATGGATATTGAGACAAGCTCTCCATACACATGGGCTTTATTTCAGATTTCCAATATCTTACTTCTCTCCTTTTGACATCTGACAGCCCTCTGTAATTTTTCACTATTGCTTGTTTCGCCAATCCTGTATGGGGGTCTCTCACTCTCCCCTTCCACTTTGACCCATTACACTGGTTTCTCTCACTTTTCTCAGTCATAATGAATTTCAGATCAAAGCGTTGACTATGCTTCTTCTCACACTGAAGCTACTCGACCCATTGTAACATGTATTTGGCTTCAGATTCCGTGGTCTGCCATCTCCCGTGCATAGAGTTCAAATTTATTTTCCAAGAATGGGTGAGAAGTGGATGATTCAACTTGGTCACACCCAACCAATACCCATTACTATTGCTCCATTTTCTAAAGATACACTTATCTGAGCCACTCATGAGTTCAGACATTTCAAAGCTGCTTAAATCCAAAAGAGATTCTTCGTGAGGTATTATGACTGTTGTAATGTCTTAGTTTTGGGAATATCCCAGCTCTTGATCCTTTAATCCTATCACATAACGTTTATCAGTTTCAGTTTAGAAATTTTCAATTAGCCGACAGCTTCACTATATCCTTGGTGGTGGGGGGGGGGGGGGGTGGTGGGGATGATAGAAGGCATGGGACAAAATGTTGCCTCACATTGCCCTCAAACAAGAGATCTCATTTTAACCTCTGCCATATTTATTCTGCACTCCCCACACTGGAGGAATTAATTGCTCTGTATAGTGAAAGAATCATAAAAACATGAAGTACACCAGCGATCCCTTTGGCCCACTTTATCTCTGCTGATGGCTGCCCACACAATCCCATTTGCAGCAGGCCCATATCCATCATCCACCCGAGGCACAGCTCTGCATGCACATTGTCCAAACTTATACCTTCTGCATTCTGTTTACTTTGTGTGGTCTCCTCTCCATTAGTGGGACCAAATGAACACCCATGTCTCTGGGTCTCAGCCTGTGACTTCCTGTAGCCAACCATTTTGCCTCCCCTCAACATTTGCACATATGTTTGTCCTCATCTATTGTCAGGGTGAGCCCAGACATAAACTTGAGGAGCCACACGGCATATTTCTCCTGGACGGTTTTAAACTTTATGGCAGGAATACTGATTTTTCTAATTTTGAGTATCTCCCCACCTCAGTCTAATTCCACTGATCGCATCTCTTTACCTACTGTTGTTCTTGCTTTTCTCGCTAATTTCACCCCCTGCCCCCCAGTGGCCTCGCCTTCTGTCTCCTCAATTCTCCCACATTCTGTCCCCTTCACTATCTCCTCTTAGCCTCTTTCCAGCTCCTGTCTTCCTTCATATATATTTAATGACGCACCCTTTTTACTTTGAAGTCTCCCAACCCAAATCATACCCATGGATGCTGCCAGACCCACTTGAGTTCCTCCAGCAGCTCATTGTTGATAGCAAGTTATCAGAGATTTACTGTACATGCCTCATTGTGTATTGATCTTGAAAATATGCTGTGAGAATGGACCATTCAGCCCATTAAGATAATTGCATTCCCCGAACTCATTAATCACAATCTCCATCTCAGACAAATTATCTTTCTCATCACCATGTGAATGGATTGGTATCTCTGTATTCTCCAGTAGCTGCTATTGATAGCGAATGTTGCAGCTTCCTTGGACAAGAATCATTCAGCATCAATACCATCTTGTGCCATTAAGTGACTTAACTTGCAGCTTTATTTTAAAGGCAACTTAGTTTTATTTTAAAGGAATAGAATGTGATAAGAACTTTATCTTTGGGAAATGAGCATTGCTAATGAATCAAATCAGTTTGGTTTGTCCATAAATGCCTAAGAGAAGATGATGGAGTGCCTCTTTCATAATGTGCTCCAGAATTATGGTGTGATAATTCTATTTTTTTCACACAATTTCTGCCTTTAAGAGACTATTCAAACATACTTTGATCTTTATGTGACTATTACCAATCATATAAGGAAGCTGCAGGACAGGAATATAGATCTAAGTAATTAAGGATGCAAGGAATCTCATACAAAAAGAGAAAAGGTTGGAAATCCACAACAATTTAGACTGCATCTACAGAAAGAGAAATGGCTTGTGTTTCAGACCTGACACCCTTTGTCAGAACAGTGAAAAAGAGGTAAAAGGAATTATTTCTCCTTTGCTCAGATCTGACATGTTAAAACTGCTTCTCTTTCTATAGATGCTGACTGTCCTACATTTTCTGTTTACATTCCAAAATATTTGCACAAACTCAGAAGGTGACATGATCTCATAGGTGGTAGAGATACTGCTTTGTGTTCCAGTGACCAGGGTTGAATCCTGATCTCCAGTGCTGTCTGTGTGGAGTTTGCATGTTGTATGAAGGACCACATGGGTTTACTCCAGGTACCTCAGTTTCTTCATACATCCCAAAGACATGCAAGCTGTTAGATTGCTGCAAATTACCCGGGTGTCATTAGCCACTTTAAGAGTCTGTCTTTCTTTTTCAATTGGTCTTTATAGGAAATACAATACAATTGAGAAAAGTGAACAAAACTGAAAATAGAGTATCACATATACACATATATTGTAGCACGCGTGTGCATGCGCTTGATGGAGAGTGGCGTAAGAATGACACACACGCAGTCGAATCGAGGTCGAAGACTGATTTATTGTTCTATTTACATTCACTTCTTGCCTCTGACGATAGGAACTACAACGTCGCAGTGTTGGCCTCCAACTGGCTAGCATTCCTGCCGTTGCCCGCTGTTTCCCGCCATGTGGGAAGTTACACGGGGCGACAGCCATTGGTCCCTGCAGTAATATAAAACTTCAAACAGAATAAACTCGATCCCGCCTCCATTACAATGGATGGAAAAAAAAATCAAAAGTATTGAATTTTAAAAAAAACAACTGACCTACTCTACTAAAATATAAGCAACAACAAATAAGAGTTGAGCAGCTTATCCTGAGGATTACATATATTTTGTAGTTTTTGGTTCCTACCACAAATAAATAAAACAAAGGCATGCACTCCAGTAGAGAATACCTTGTGTTATGTGATATCCCAGCAGCTAAACCAGTCACAAGTGCAACAGATTGTGCAATAGTGAAAGTGCAACACAAACTTGTTTGGAGAAAATCTCAGAGCTATGCAAGAGAATCATCATTTTATTAAAATGGTCTGCAGAAGAGTCCTCTTCATGGCAGGAGGGGAGACCTTGTGAAAGCACAGAAATGGTTCAGATTTTCAGATTTATTGTCAGAATACATACATGACATCGCATACAACCCTGAGATTCCTTTTTCCTGTGGGAGTGGCAGAATTACCACTAATTGGTAGTGCACAAATAAACTGAACACAGTGTAAAATGTTAAGAAAAAAATAACTTTAAACAGAGTGCCGGATGTGGGAGGTCTTGGAGTCTTCCAGACTCCCGGATGTCCATATCTGCACTAGGTGTGTCGAGCTGCAGATTCTCAGGGACCGTGTTAGGGAACTAGAGCTGCAGCTCGATGACCTCAGGCTGGTTAGGGAAACAGAGGAAGTCATAGACAGGAGTTACAGCCAGGTGGTCACGCCAGGGCCACAGGAGGAGGAAAGGTGGGTAACTGTTAGGAGAGGGACAAAAAAACGTAAGGTGCCAGAGAGGAGCCCTGTGAATGTAACCCTCAGCAATAAGTACGCCTCTTTGAGCACTGTTGAGAGGGACATCAAGGTTGGGGGGAGTGACAGTGGCTGTGCCTCCGGCACGAGGTCGGCCCCTGTAGCTCAGAAAGGGAGGGAAAGGAAGAGGAGGGCAATTGTGGAGACTCCATAGTTAAGAGGACAGATAGGGGATTCTGCGGACGCATCAAGGAGAACCGGATGGTGGTTTGCCTCCCTGGTGCCAGGGTCCAGGATGTTGCTGCTCGTGTCCCGGATATCCTAAAGTGGGAGGGACAGGAGCCAGAGGTCGTGGTACATGTTGGTGCCAATGACATAGGGAGAAATAGAGAAGAGGTCCTAAAAAGTGAGTACAGGCAGTTAGGTAGGGAGTTAAAAAGAAGGGCCGCAAAGGGGGTAATCTCTGGATTACTCCCTGTGCCATGTGACAGTGTGAATAGAAATAGAATGAGGTGGAGGATTAACACGTGGCTGAAGGGGTGGAGTAAGGGTCAGGGTTTTAAGTTTCTGGATAACTGGGACCTTTTTTGGGGGAGATGTGACCTGTACAGTAAGGACGGGTTACACTTAAATCCCAGGGGGACCAGAATCCTGGCAGGGGTATTTGCTAGGGCTACTCAGGATCCTTTAAACTAGAATGGTTGGGGGGAGGGAACAAAATAGTACAGAGCAGTAAGGAGATGGTTAGAATGCAAACAAAGAAAGTTTGTAGTAAGTATTTGAATATGGATGGGCAGGTGATAGAGAAGGGAAATGCTCTGGAAGAAGATGAAGGACAATTGGCAGGAAAAGTAAATAATGTTGTTATTAAAGATGAGGGAAAACAGGGATTAAAAATTGGGAAATCTCTGAAATTCATATATTTTAATGCCAGGAGTATTGAAAAAAAGGTGGATGAGCTGAAGGTGTGGATTGATACTTGGAAGTATGATGTGGTAGCGATTAGTGAGACATGGTTGCAGGAGGGATATGATTGGCAACTGAATATCCCTGAGTTTCGTTGTTTTAGGTGTGATAGAGTCGGAGGGGCAAGAGGAGGTGGGGTTGCATTGCTTGTCAGGGAAAATATTACAGCGGTGCCTAGGAAGGATAGATTAGAGGGCACATCCACGGAGGCTATTTGGGTGGAACTGAGGAGTAGGAAAGGAGAGGTTACACTTGTAGGGGTGTATTATAGACCACCCGGAGGGGACCAAGACCGAGAGGAGCAAATCTGTAGGGAGATAGTAGATATTTGTGATAAGCACAGGGTTGTAATTATGGGAGATTTTAATTTTTCACATATAGATTGGGAAACACATTCTGTGAAAGGACTGGATGGGTTAGAGTTTGTGAAATGTGTGCAAGATAGTTTTTTACAACAATATGTAGAGGTGCCGACCAGAGAAGGAGCAGTGTTAGATCTACTGTTGGCAAATGGGATGGGTCAAGTGACGGAGGTTAGTGTTGGCGAGCACTTCGGGTCCAGTGATCATAATGCCATCAGCTTCAATGTCATTATGGAAAGAGAGAAGTCAGGGCAAAGGGTTGAGGTTTTTGATTGGGGAAAAGCTAGATTTTAGGAGATGCGAAAGGACTTGCAGGGTGTGCATTGGGACAATTTGTTTTATAGGCAGAATGTAGTAGAGAGATGGCATCTTTTAAAGATCAGATTTTGAGAGTGCAAAAGCTTTCTGTTCCTGTTAGGTTAAAAGGAGGGGCAAAAGGTTTGAGAGAGCTGTGGTTTTCAAGGAATATTGGAAACTTGGTTCGAAGAAAAAGGGAGGCGTACATTAGATATAAAAAGCATGGAGTTAAGGAGATGTTTGAAAGATACATTGAATGTAAGAGGAATCTTAAGAGAGGAATTAGGAAAGCTAAAAGAAGGTACGAGGAAACTATGGCAAGCAGGGTGAAAACTAATCCAAAAGAGTTCTATAAATATGTTAATGGTAAAAGGAAAGCTAGAGACAAAATTGGTCCCTTAGAAAATGAGAGCGGAAAACTGTATGTGGAGCCTAGAGAAATGCAAATTGAGTAAATATGGGGAATATAGAGATTACAAAAGATGTAGTTTTAGGGCTTTTGATGAATATAAAGGTGGATAAGTCTCCGGGACCAGATGGGATCTTCTCCAGGACATTGAGAGAAGTGAAGGAGGAAATAGCAGAGGCTCTGGCGGTAATTTTCCAAATGTCATTAGATATGGGGATACTGCCGGAGGATTGGTGCATTGCGCATGTGGTTCCGTTATTTAAAAAGAGTTCAAGGAGGAAGCCTGCCAACTATCGGCCTGTAAGTTTGACGTCTGTGGTAGGTAAATTAATGGAGAAAATTCTTAGAGATAGTACTTATAAACATCTGGATAGACAGGGTATGATCAGGAGCACTCAACATGGATTTGTGGGAGGAAGGTCATGTTTGACCAATCTGATTGAATTTTTTGAAGAGGTGACTAGGAATGTGGATGAGGGTAGCTCAGTGGATGTTGTCTATATGGACTTCAGTAAGGCATTCGATAAGGTACCACATGGAAGGTTAGTTAGGAAGGTGCAGTCTTTAGGTATAAATTTTGAGATAGTCAAATGGGTTGAACATTGGCTGAAAGGGAGAGGCCAGAGAGTGGTAGTGGATAATTGTCTGTCAGGTTGGAGGCCGGTGACCAGTGGTGTGCCTCAAGGATCTGTATTGGCCCCATTGTTGTTCGTTATATACATTAATGATCTAGATGATGGGGTGGTGAATTGGATTAGTAAATATGCAGACGATACTAAGATAGGTGGAATAGTCGATAATGAAGAAGGTTTTCAAGGATTGCAGAGGGATTTGGGCTGCTTAGAAAAGTGGGCTGAAAAATGGCAGATGGAATTTAATGCTGATAAGTGTGAGGTGCTTCATTTTGGTAAGAAGAATCAGAACAGAACATACGTGGTAAATGGGAGAGCATTGATGAATACAGAAGAGCAGAAAGATTTAGGAGTAACGGTACATCGTTCCCTGAAGGTAGAAACTAACGTGAATAGGGTGGTGAAGAAGGCTTTTAGTATGCTGGCCTTTATCAATCATTGCATGGAATATAGGAGTTGGGAGGTGACATTGGTGCGGCCTAATTTGGAGTTCTGTGTGCAATTCTGGTCGCCTAATTATAGGAAGGATATAAACAGAGTGGAGAGAGTGCAGAGAAGGTTTACCAGAATGTTACCTGGGTTTAAGCATCTAGAGTATAGGGAGAGATTGGACAGATTAGGTCTTTATTCTTTGGAGCGTAGAAGGTTGAGAGGGGATTTGATAGAAGTATTTAAGATTATGAAAGGGATAGACAGAGTGGATGTGGATAGACTATTTCCGTTAAGCGGAGGAAAGATTAAAACAAGAGGACATGAGTTAAGAATTAAGGGGCAGAGGTTTAGAGGTAACATGAGGGGGAACTTCTTTACTCAGAGAGTGGTAGCCGTGTGGAATGATCTTCCGGGAGAAATAGTGGCGGCGGAGTCAATTGTATTATTTAAGAAAAGATTGGACAGGTATATGGATGAGAAGAAGATGGAGGGTTATGGGCATTGTGCAGGGAGGTGGGACTAGAGAGGGGTGTTTGGTTCAATGCGGACTAGAAGGGCCTAATGGCCTGTTTCCGTGCTGTAAATTGTTATGTTATGTTAGATAACAAATGTAAACAAAATGACTGTGCAATATAGAGAGAACAAAAAGAAAATCAATAAAGTGCACAAGTAAGAGTCCTTAAATGAATCTCTGATTGAGTTGCCATTGAGGGTAGCAGCTGTTTCTGAACCTGGTGATGTGAGTCTTGTGGCACTTATATTTTTTTCTTGATGGCAGCAGTGAGAGCAGAGCGTGTGCTGGGTGGTGACAGCTGCTGCTCTCCGATGGCAGTATTCCCTGTAGGTGTACTCAGTGGTGGGGAGGGTTCTGCCTATGATGTCCTGTGCTGTGTCTACTACCTCTTGGAGGGCTTTACACTCAGGGGTATTGGTGTCCTCAAACCAGATTATGATGCAGCTGGTCAACACACATCTGTAGAAGTTTGCCAGGGGTTCCAATGTCATACCAAACTTCTGCAAACCCCTGAGGAAGTAGAGGCGCTGACGTGCTCTCTTCATGATGCCATTGGTGTGTTGGATCCAGGAAAGATCCTCTGAGATTGTTACTCCCAAGAACTTAAATTTGTTCATCCTCTCCACCTCTGATCTCCCATGATCACTGGATTGTTTACCTCTGGCTTTCCTTACCTGATGTCAACAATCAGCTCCCTAGTTTTGATGACATTGAGTGCAAGGTTGTTGTTGGTGCACCATTCAGACAAGTTTTCAATCTCCATCCTGTATTGCTAACGTTTACAAAATTGGGTTCCATGGAAAGTCGCAGGGATTCCATAGAAGAAAAGGGTAGTAATAACTAAAATTTGTAATAACTGTTTTATTTAATTTAAATTTAAAGTTAAATAACTTTTTAACCAGTGTTTCTAAACAGTTTCCTTGATGCTAGCAAAACAAACTGATGTCTTGAGGGCTGAGATCACCATTACAAACTTCAGTGCAGATGTCAGGACTCAAGACACCATTTTCAACAAATGAAACTTGGATTTCTTTTGGCACAAGGCTGGTGACATTTAAAAAATTTAAATGTCCTCCCTCAATCACTCACTCACTTCCTCTTGCTCACTTGCTTGCTCCCTCCCTTCCCCCTCACTCACTCACTCTCAGACTCTTTCCCTGCTGCCCCACCACTCCACTCACTGAGCATGGTGTCTGAACTGGTGATGGAGTTGGCATGGGTGCCAGAATGGTGTTTGTTGGGACCAAATCCTGTGTCAATAAAAATGTTGGGAGCTGAGGTATGTTTGAAATCGGGGTCACTGGCGGAGGTGACGGTGGCTCCAGTACCTGGTCAGAGGGGACAGGGCTTAGTGGGGGAGGTGTTGGAAGCTCGGGCCTGTGGGCAGCAGGGGTTGGGATGCAAACCAACATCGGAGGCATCAGGAGTTCCACCTGCAGGTAGCTGGGACTAAGGTGGATGCTCGCATCAGAGGTGTTTGGAGATCCAGCCTGTGGGTGGCTGGAGACAGGTTGGAAACCCACTTCTGGAAGGTTGGTGTTGATGGGAATTTGGGGTCTTGGAGGTCGGTGATATTTGTATTTGTAATTTGGTTAATATTCAGTTTAAACAAAATCAAAAAAATGAGATTTTGCAAGCACTTCCTCAGATTTGCTTACTTTTTAAGAAAAATAATTTAATTTAAATTAGACTCAACCATGCACAAACCGGAGGAGTCACATGATGGAGTAGAGGCCAGTAGGAGAATACCAGCCCTCAGAAAAGAAGAAAAATAGTGAAGGAAAAGCGAAGCTCAAGAAACACAAAACACAACAAGTAAAAGATAAAGGTATGGATAAAAGAAAGAAAATGGCACCTAAGAAAGAAAAACCAAAAACAAAGGGAAAAAAAGAAGGAAAGACGCCAGAAGAGAAAGGACAAGGCCTTACCTGCACAAAGAAGCAGGGACCCGCTGTGGAGAGAGGAGCCCACTCTCCGAGGTTAGTGGAGACCTCGCAGGGTCGTGACCTCCTGACCATGGGTCTGCAAAAATGGCTCACTGAGCCAAACAGAGGTGCGAAATGCGCACAACAAGGAAAAGGAGAACACCGACGGGAGGGGAGACCAGCTGTGGAATGAACCTACACAGCACGACCAGCTGAGAGATGCCCAACAGCAGGGCTCTCAGCTGGAAGAAAAGGAAAGCAATGGGAAAGGGAGGGATGAGAAAGAAAAACAGCAGCAGGAGGCCCAACAGATAACAAGCCCAGAAGAAGAGGACCAACATCAAGAAGCCATGAAATAAATACCCAACAAACTGAGGCAAGCAGCTCAACAAGAAAGTCAGAAGAGACACAGATACAAGGAAGAGAAGTAGAAGACACAAACCCAAGAGCAGACACAGAAGAAGAACACCAAGCTCTGCACAGAGGAATAGAAAGTAAAATGAATGGACAGGACATAGATAAAAAAAAATTTCAAGAACAAATGAAAGCATTAAAAGAATAGCTGACACTAGAATTTAGGGAAATGAAAAGAAAAATGAAAAGTACAGAAGAAAAAGTAAGTAGAATAGAGCTGGTCATAACAGATGTAGGGAAAGGATTAGAAATTGTGGAAAAACGTGTAATGGCAGTAGAAATGGAAGTGAATAACTTAAAAAGAAAATTGGAAGAAAGAGACAAAAAAGTTAAAGAAACACAAGAGTTGTTAGCTCAGAAGATGAATATAATGGAAAACTATAGTAGGCGAAACAATATAAAGATAGTGGGCCTAAAGGAAGATGAAGAAGGCAAAGATATGAAAGAATTTATAAAAGAATGGATCCCAAAAGTCCTGGGAATGCCAGAAATGCAGGAAGAATGGAAATAGAAAGGGCACACAGAACACTAGCCACGAAACCACAGCCATAACAAAAACCAAGAAACATTTTAGTAAAATTTCTGAGATACACGAGAAGAGAAAATATATTGGAGAAGGCGATGAATAAAATTAGAGAAGACAAAAAACCATTGGAGTACAAAGGTCAAAAATTTTTTTTCTGCCCAGATATGTTTTGAACTCCTAAAGATGAGGAAGGAGTTTAACACAGCAAAATTGATCCTATGGAAAAAAAGCTATAAATTTATGTTAAGATATCCAGCGGTGCTTAAAATAGTTATCCCGGGGGAGCAAAACAGACTGTTCTCAGATCCGGAGAAAGCACAAGAATTTGCAGAACACCTGCAGGACAGAAAGAGAGATGAAGAGATGTAACAAGAATGAAGAATGATGACAAACTACATATAAAGATGTAAAAATAATGTATAAGTAAGAACTAAAGGAGGGAAGAAAAGGGAAGTAAGGGAGAAGGGGGGAAAAAGAGGAGGGAAAAAAGAAAAAGAGAAGAAAAGAGGGGGAGCTTTGTTTTAATATGAAGATAAAAGTCTTTTCTGGAGGGGATTGGGTGGAAGAGTATAACCGTTACTGCGAAATCAGTTGACACTTGCGAACAGGTTCACAGTCCGAATGGAGAGGGGAGTTGTGGTTGCCCGGCAAGGGTCAAGGGGTAACTCAGACAGGAGGGGGGACACTTGGGGTTAAGAGAATTTTAGATGTGGGAGTTATTGAAATATTTTATATTTTAAATGTGTTGTCATACATTGAGTTTAAAAAGGGAAAACTGAGAGATGAAAATGGGGAAAAGGGGGATGGTGGTGGTGAGGAAGAGGAAATGAGATGTAAACAGAGTATGATATGGCCATGTTGAACTATATGACTATAAATATTAATGGAATACATAACCAAATCAAAAGTAAGAGGCTATTTAAATTTACTGAAAAAAGAAAAAATAGAGATAGCATTCATGCAGGAAATGCATCTAACTGAAGTGGAACATAATAAATTAAGGAGAGACTGGGTAGGGCACATAACGGCAGCATCATATAATTCAAAAGCCAGAGGGGTAGCTATATTAATCAATAACAATGTACCAATCAAAATAGAGGAGAAAATAATAGATCCAGTAGGGAGATATGTAATGATAAAGTGTCAGATATATTCAGAACCCTATATGCATCAAAAGTTTATGCAAGATATTTTTTTGAAGATTGTAGATATGCAGGGGAATATATTGATAGGAGGGGACTTTAACCTTAATTTGGATCCAAAGATGGATAAAACTGGACAAAAGACTAGCAAAATGAACAAAGTAGCCAAAGTTATGGTTAACTCAATGCAGGAAATTCAACGTTTGGATATATGGAAGAGACAACACTCAAAGGAGAAGGAATACTCATATTATTCGAGTAGACATAAAACATACCCAAGGATTCACCTGTTCCTGTTGTCAGCCCATATCCAAGGGAGAGTTAGGAGAATGGAATATAAAGCTAGATTGTTATCGGATCACTCACCTTTGTTATTAGTAATAGAGCTGGAGAACATCCCACCAAGAACATATAGATTGGGATTAAACTCCATGCTACTAAAAAAACAGGATTTTAGAGTGCCAAATTAAAATGTACTTTGAAATAAATAGGAATCAGTGAAAGACAAATTTATATTATGGGATGCAATGAAAGCCTTCATTAGAGGGCAGATAATAAGTTATGTAACTAAGATGAAAAAGGACTACAATCGGGAAATAGAACAGCTGGAAAGAGAAATAGTAAGTACAGAAAAAGAACTAGCAACAAGGGAAGATACAATAAAAAGAAGAGAATTGGCGGACAAAAAAAAACGAAACATTACAAATGGAGAAGAACATAATGAAAATAAAGCAGAAGTATTATGAGCTAGGAGAAATAACGCACAAAATACTTGCCTGGCAGCTTAAAACAGAACAAGCTAGAAGAATGGTATTGGTATCAAGGAAAAAGGACAAACAAATTACATATAACCCAACAAAAATCAATGAAAATTTCAAGGAATTCTACGAGCAATTATACTGAACCGAGAACGAAGGGAAAGATGACAAAATAGCTGAGTTTCTAGCTAAAATTGAACTACCGAAATTGCAAGAAGAGGAGCAAAACAAATTGATAAAACCATTTGAAAAAGAGGAAATACAGGATATATTAAAAAGCTACCGAACAATAAAATGCCTGGAGAGGACGGACTCCCAATACAATTCTATAAAATATTTAAAGAGTTATTAATTTCTCCTCTCCTGGAAGTAATGAACCAGATAGAAGAAACACAAAACTTGCCATATTCATGTAAAACAGCAATAATTACAGTAATACCAAAGACGGGGAAAGATCCACTAACACCAGCATCATATCTCTACTTAACTCAGATTATAAGATAATAGCAAAACTATTAGCAAACAGATTGGCTGACTGTGTACCAAAAAATAGTAAAACTAGATCAAACTGGATTAATTAAGAAAAGATGAACAACGGACAATGTCTGTAAGTTCATTAATTTAATCCATGCAGTACAAGGAAATAAGATACCAACAGAACAGTGGCTGTTGCTTTAGATGAAGAGAAAGCCTTTGACAGGGTAGAATGGAATTATTTATTCAAAATATTACAGAGGTTCAACCTACCAGAGAAATATATTAATTGGATTAAAGCATTATATAAGGGACAAATGGCGAAAGTGACAGTAAATGGATATATATCGAACCAATTTAAATTAAGCAGGTCAACTAAGCAGGGATGTCCACTATCTCCCTCACTGTTCACTTTAGCAATAGAACCATTAGCAGAACTGATAAGAACAGAAAATAAAATAAAAGGGATAAAAATAAAAGAGAAGGTATATCAGTTTGCAGATGACATCATAGTATACTTAACAGAACCAGAAATATCAATAAAATAATTACATAAGAAATTGAAGGAATATGGAGAAATATTGGGGTACAAGATCAACGCAAATAAATGTGAAGCGCTGCCAATGAATAATGCAGATTACACAGAGTTTAGAAAAGAATCAACATTTAAATGGCAAACACAAGCAATTTGATACCTAGGTATTAGATTAGATAATAATTTAGGCCATCTATACAAATTAAATTATCACCCATTAATGAAGAAATTACAAGATGACTTAGAACATTGGAAATATTTACCACTAACACAGATAGGAAGGGTAAATTGCATTAAAATGAATATCTTCCCAAGGATACAATACCTATTTCAATCATTACCAATTCCCTTAACAGATAATTTATTCAATGAACTAAAGAGAATAATAAGGAAATTCTTATGGAAAGAAGGGAAACTGAGGATAACACTAGATAAATTAACAGAATGGTACAAACAAGGTGGTTTGCAGCTACCAAACTTTAAAAATTATTATAGAGCAGCACAATTAAGATATCTATCAGATTTTTATCAAACAAGGGAAAAACCAGATTGGGCCAAGATAGAGCTAGATAAAATAGGGGAGAAGGTACCAGAACATATACTTTATAAGTGGGATGAAAAACTAGTGCAATATAGAAGTTCACCAGTACTGCACCATTTACTCAACATTTGGAAGAAGATTCACGTCGAAAGGAGTAAAACAAATTACCAACTACCAAAATTATTATTGACGCAAAATCAACTAATCCCTTTCACAATAGATAACCTTTCCTTTAGAGAATGGGAGAGAAAAGGAATTAAAAGATTAGAAAATTGTTTTTTGGGAAATAATTTATTATCATTAGAACAAATGAAGTACAAATATGGAATAACTCATGGTACAATGTTTGCATACCATCAACTGAAAACCTACTTAAAGGACAAATTGGGAAGCAGACTGAGATTACCAGAAGGAAGCAGCTTTGAATATGTGATTACAGACACAATGAAAATTAAAACATTTATAACGAACATGTACATCAAGCTGCAAGAGAAAAAAAAATGATGAAATAAGCGATAAACCCAAACAAAAGTGGGAAAAAGATCTAAACAAAGATAAAACATGAAATATGGGAAAAGCTATGCTCCGGACCCATGAGAAATACAATAAATATGAGGTTATACATGATACAATATAATTGGTTACACAGGCTATATATCACGCCCTAAAAGTTAAATAAATTGGATCCAACATTATCAGATAGATATTTTCGCTGGAAGAAGGAAACGGGAATAACAATACATACAATTTGGGCATGTGAGAAAGTGAAAAAAATTTGGGAAGATCTAAATCAGATATTAAATAAAATCACGAAAAGCAACATACCAAAAAATCCAGAGATCTTTCTTCTAAGAAATATAAGAAGTAAAGAATTAGGCCTTAAACTGGATGAAGCGCAAAAAAGATTTATTATTATAGCCTTAGCTGTAGCAAAAAAATGTATAATGTCAACTTGGAAATCAGAAGAGAGGCTGAGAGTACAGCAATGGTACATATAAATAAATAAATATATTCCATTGGAAAAAATAAAGTCACATTATTTGAACAAATTTGGGAACCGTACATAGAACACAACAGAGAGGGCCTACTGCATACATCCACCCCCTAAAATGATAGAATGAGAAGAAGATGAAATAAACTGATCCAGTGTATAAAAGTAGATGACACAATTTTCTTGTTTATTTTCATTGTGTGATGACATTGTTTAATGGGTTTATTGTATTGTATATGCTGAAAGTTTAATGGGTTTGGAGGGGGTGGGGTGGGAAGGAGGGAGGGAAGGGAGGGGGGGAAAGGGAAGAAAATGACACTGTGAATATTCAAGAGGGAAATGCTTGTGTGTATTTTGATTAATATGGTTCATAGTGTGAAAAATAAAAAAAAGTATAAAACCATGCACAAACCGGAAGTTGACACCATTCTACTTCTGTTCGGCTTCCAGTTCATAACTATGGGGTTCCCCGATTTCCAAATGCTCCCCAAAAGGGATCCGTGAGCCAAAAGCTTTGGGAAGCTCTGCTGTATGCTGACTCATCCCCTTCCTTGAGACAACCCACAACTGTGATATCATTGACAAATTTGTAGATGCTGATATTGATGTACCTAGCCGCAGTCGTAGGTGTAAAGTGAGTAGAGATTTAGAACACATCTCTATTGTGCTCCGGTACTAATGGAGATTGTGCAGGGTAAGTTCTTACCAATCTTCACTGATTGTGGTCTGGAGGTGAGGAAATTTATGATCCAATTACACAATAAGCTGTTAGCTGCCAGATCTTGGAGTTCGCTGATCCGTTTTGAGGGGACGTTGGTATGCATCTTTACTGACCAGGTGTTCCACGGCTTTCTATAGAGTGAGTGAGATGGCATCTATCATAGACCTGTTATTACTCTAGGCAAACTGTAATGTATCCATGTCACTGCTCAGACAGGAGCTAATCTGCTTCATCACCAGCCTTTCAAACACTTAATCACTGTTGATGTAAGTGCTACTGTCGATAGTCATTAAGGCAGGTTACTACACTCTTCTTGGGAACTGGTATGATTGATGCCTGTTTGAAACAAGTGGGTACCATGCCCTGCTGGAGTGAGATATTGAAGATATCTGTGAATACCTTGGTAAGTTGGTCAGCACAGATTTTTAATACATGGCCAGATATTCCATCTGGGCTTGATGCTTTCCTCGAATTCATTCTCCTGAAGGCAGCACACACTAATCCACAGCTGTTTCGTTCAGATTCTCAGCAAACTCCTTGAACACTGCCCAATCCGCTGACTTAAGGAAGTCCTGTAACCGTTCCTCAAACTTCTATGACCACCTTCTAGCTGTCCTGACCTCCAGAGCCTCTCTTTTTAGGCTCTGTTTATATGAAGGCAGAAGGAACACAGCCAGGGATCAGACTTGCCGAAGTGTGGTTGAAGGCAATACTATGGTGATCTTAAATCAAATGTATGTTGTTGGAATTATTTGAACAAATGTAGTAGCAGGACAGCAAATAGATTTCAATCTAGAGACATGTTGGTAATGTACCAGAAAGGCCAAAAGAGGGGAGAGAATATTAAATTATCAATCTGATTTCATCTGGAAGAACAAAATTATTTTGAAGGATAGATCCATAGAACAGTAAATAAGGCATCTGGAATCCTGGATTTTGTACAGAATTTAGTAATGCGCACAATTGTGAGAAATGCACTTCCTGAAAAAGATGGGGGCTTTGGAGAATGCAGAAGTAAGATTTGCATTGGAGAAAATGAAAATAAAATGCTTCCAATGCTGAAAGGATTACCAACCAGCAGGAACCCATTTCATGTGATTGGCAGAAGAGCTTGGGGCGACAAGGGGAAATGCTTTCTCCATGTAAAGAATGATTTGGATTTGAAATGCAATGTTTGAAAGGCTGGTTGATGCAAATTTGATGTTAGCCTTTGAAAGGGAATTCAAATTCTCAAAACAAAAAAATATTGCAGGGAGTAGAAAGTAAGAAGGACTAAGGGGTGGCATAAAATAAAGTGCCAGATTGGCATCTATCAGTGCTGCACTGTTTAATTATCTAATGGCCCAACATGCTGACTCAAAGAAGGGGTGGTTGTGAATTTATGAATGTACCATGCACTGTCCCAGTTTGAGCTTCTTCTGCTTCCAGCAAGATGTGCCCTATTCACAGTGACAAAGCTATTTAATCATTGTCTTTTGCTCTTTGCAAATGTGCCCCCTCCCCATTAGAGGCCTGAGAGTGACACAGACATGAGGCAGCTGCTTCCTGAAGCAGTGTTGTTCAGAACAAGACAAATGATGCCAATTAACAATGTTGGCAGCATCTCAGAACACTGAAGTGAATACATACAGTATGAATGTACCTCATACAAGATGTTAATGAGGCTTGCTCAGTTAGTAAACAGCTTCCCTATAGTTTTCATGACGACGTGTTATTGGACAATAATAAAATTAACATCTGTTGTCCAGAGTAGCCTGTGGTTGGTTATGATAGGAATACAGTTGTTTCTGAAGTAGTATACCTTTGGGCTGAGAAGGGGTGAATTCATTTTTCGCAGTTGAAGAGGAATCTATTGAAATACCTCATACCAGTTGTGAATGCACTGTCCTTTAATAACTAATTTTTAATCTTGTTTGTCTAAATAATAATTTAAATAGTCAACTAAGCAAAATTTATGGGCGTTCAAAAATTATTTGCTAATAAGGATTAAGTGATACCCCCAAGAAATTTCTCACAATGATAAGGGAATATATATACTTCCTTCGGTTTTGCTCCTTGATTATCCCCCCCCCTCACATTCCTCCAGTGGAAAATGGGCTTTTCTTAGCACCTACAAATGAACAGCAATGGCAAAAATTCACCAAATAATGGGAAATTCAAAATAACAGTTTTTATTAAACTCTAGCCCCTTTTCCACTGGTTGTACAGTGTCCACTGGGCCACCCTTAACTGGGACATTAATTGCTTTTCCAATGAACACACTCATCCCCAAGGATCAGAGTGTTCTACCTTCAACTGAAAACGGGTAACTTTCTGCTATCCCTTTTTCATTGGTTTTATCAGTACACCGGCATCAGAAAATGCTGGGGATATGAGTAGGGGTAGAGGTGGTTAATCCCCAGTGTGTAGTGACGTCTTTTGATGCCGGAGTTTGGACAATGTTCCATTTCCACTGGGCCCTGTCCCAGTAAATTCCCAGTTCATGCCTTCACAGAGTGAAGGTGAAAAAGGGGCTTATAATAACATGACATTTCTTTTTTTGATCAGTGAAATTTTCCCAAAATATATAACAACTTTATGATGTTTTCATGTATTTGCGTTAATTGATGCAATCCAAATTAATTTTATAATGAAATATCTTATATTTTAGTATTGGGATTAGAATAGTTTGGGGAAAGGGTGGGCTAATTGGGGGTTAGTTTTTTTTGTAGTTTTTTTTACTTTTTAGATTTTAGTATTTTAGTTTTTATAAATAGAGTTTCAGCATATATTTGTTATTATATTATTATGTACCTATGGTATAATATTCTTAATTTTCAACATATATGTTGTAAAAATATTTTAAAAACATGACATTTCTTACTTTCTCTAACTTTAAACTTTAATTTAAACCCCCTCTATGCACAAATTCAAGTGTCTGTGTGAGAGGAGAGAGAGAAAGTCCCAAACTCTGAAAAGTAAATTTTATACCTTCAACATCATTTTGGTCTTGATTGAAAGTCTCAAATTTTCATTTCAGAAATAATTATAAAGCACTTTTAAGCATCATATTTTCAGGCCTCCTTAAACTCACAATTCTTTCAATGAGTTGTCTTTCAGAGAGATTTTCCTCACATGAGTTTGAATTAAGACTTTGGAATCTGGGTTCCAAACGATGAAACTGCCCTCTTTATCTTAAAGAGACAATCAGAATTGGGCTTACTATTTCAAAGCAACTTAATCTGTGTTCTCCTTTTCTAGGAATATCATAGGCAGTTTTTTCCCCTTTGCAGGAAATATTGCTGCTGGTCAGTTCTGTGTCTTAACAGAACAGCAGGTTTTCTTCATTTGAACTCTTTGTCTCACATTTCAATACTATATTTCTGGCAAATCTCTCATGTAATATATATTGTGACATCATTTCTGTCTTTGAAATTCATAATGTCTTTTCATAATGATGTGCTAAAGCATCTTTGTCCACTTACTTACAGAATCAAGTAATCAACTTTGTTTGAATGTTGTCTCCTGGTTCCAGGCTGTCTGGAAGTTATCAACAACATAATGGCTTCTTGTATACTCAAGCAAACAATCTATTATCCCACTTATCTCAAGAACAATCATAAAAATCTTTCATCTCTTCTCTTTGCAGTGCAACATCAGACTCTTCGGTTTTTCTATTGGCTTCTGTGGTCAATAGTGTTAAATGCAAATGTGTTTGTTGATGCTGAAGTCATCTACCAGCTGCAAAAGACCATGTGTGTCTGTAGAACGTAAATGAACCCTGTCACACACAAAAGTAACTTTTAATATATTACACACACATACACACACATACACACACATACATGAAATATAGGTTTAGCATTAGACTAAAGATTAATTATAGCACATTCGTCACAGTATCTGCTGTTGCATTGGCTAAAACTAAAACATACTTGACTATCTTGTTGGAAAATGAGAAGCACAAAAGAAATTAAGCTTCCCAAGTGTAAAGGTGATCAATGTTTAACAAATAATCCACATAGCATATTATTTGGCTACAATGTATCAGATTTGCCTTGGTTTCGTTAAAGACAGTGCAGAATATACTCAGCAGGTCGAGCAGCCAATGCAGAGAGGAAAAACTGTGTTAGATTGGTGAACCTGGAGGGGTGAAGGATACCTGGCAGAGGCAGTTTTTTGGGAGGTGTCAAACAAAGAAGCAAGAAAAACAAAGAAGTTCGATGGAGGAAGATGAGTCAGTTAGAGTGGAGGAGGAGTGGTAAGTTGAGACAGTGCCCATCAGTGCTGGACTCACTGTATGGGAATTTCCCCTCTGCATTCTGATTTGATGAAGGGTTCCAAGTCTGAAACATTAACCATTCTTTTTCTCCCCCTGATGTTGCTCAACTTGGATAGAGATTTAAAGTAATAGGGCGACAGCAAACTCAAGGTCATCCTTGTGGATTAAGTGATTTCGTCTGCAAAATTTACACCCAATCTGAGTTTGGTTTCTCTGATGCAAGAGAGGCAAAGGGAATAGCTGGGAGAAGGTGAAGATAAAACTTTCTGGTTAACCAAAGTGTTTGGAGCTGCCTAGTTAAACAATGAATTAGGGCAGTTAGTGAAAAAAAACATAGTGAAGCTCCAAGATACAATAACAAATTAGAAATTTATAGCAGGAGTAGACCATGAGAATCAATGAGCTGTCTCTGAAATGCAATATGATCAAGCAGATCTTCTCCAGTTCCTGCTCACTCCCCGTGTCCCTTGATATCTCCAGCCATTAGAGCAAAATCTGATCCTTGAATAGATTTAATGTTTTGGCCTCATCGACCTTCTGTGTTAATTCCACAGATTACCACCACTCTTCGTGTGAAGAAATGTTTCCTAATCTGAGTCCCATATGGATTACCCTTTATTTCTGGGCTATGGAGCCTGATACTAGGCCACAGCTCCAAGAAGATCTTTCCTGCATCTGGCTGGTCCAATCCCAAAAGCATTTTATAAGCTTCAATTAGATTCTTTCTCCATCTCCTAAACCCTTTTGAAGACAAATTCGGGGGGGCGTGGCAAGATGGCATAGGGAGTGGACGTGCATTCCCGGTCTCCCCCAGGCAGTTATATAAATACCCATTTTAAGAATATTTCTTTTCTGTTAAAAGTCTTTGTTTTGTTTATCAATTGTTTTTAGTTTAAAATGGCAACAAAGATTAAGGAAAATAGAGTTCAAATACAGAACAAAACTACACTCTCCGACTTTGGAAGAAACTCGCCCAACTTGCCCAGATAGAACCACGGAGTTAAGGCTGGAATTTTCTTAAGAACGGAGCTCATTAATTGGACTGTCGGATAAGCTGGCCTTGGACACCCCTCTGAAAGATGTTTAAAATGGCAACAAAGATTAAGGAAAATAGAGTTCAAATACAGAACAAAACTATACTCTCCGACTTTGGAAGAAACTCGGCCTACTTGCCCAGACAGAACCACGGAGTCAAGGCTGGAATTTTCTTAAGAACGGAGCTCATTAATTGGACTGTCGGATAAGCTGGCCTTGGACACCCCTCTGAAAGATGTTTAAAATGGCAACAAAGATTAAGGAAAATAGAGTTCAAATACAGAACAAAACTACACTCTCCGACTTTGGAAGAAACTCGGCCTACTTGCCCAGACAGAACCATGGAGTCAAGGCTGGAATTTTCTTAAGAACGGAGCTCATTAATTGGACTGTCGGATAAGCTGGTTTTGGACACCCCTTTGAAAGATGGTGATGAATATTGATTTGAAATGTTTTATGAAGATAAATTGCAGTAATTGACATTGGTTGCCCGTGAGTTTTAAAAATCCAGATAACATTAAAGTTTATTAGTGATTTTTTTTGGATGGAATATCGGAAGGATGAATTTATTATCTATAAATACAGAACAAAATTACATTCTTTGACTTTGGAAGAAATTTGACCTATTTGCCCAGACAGAGCCGGAGTTGGTGCTGGAATTTTCTCAAGAACAGAATTTATTAAAGTTGATTTCGGACTCCTTTTTGAAAGGTGGCGACGAATGTTAATTTGAAATATTTGAAATATTTTCTGAAGATAAACATATATATGGAACTCCTTGATCTGCAATAAGGTTTATCAGTGATTTTTTTTGGATGGAATATTGGAAGAGTGAATTTATTATCTGTGAGTATGCATACATTGCAAACAGATTTTAATAGTTTTGAAAAAGTTTTTTTTAAACTAAACAACAAGATCAGTTTAATATTGAGAAAATTGGAAAAAACGGAAACTTTATTATTAAATTTGGAAATTCAGTAGAAAGAAACTATGAACAAGATTGATGATTTATAAAATTAAAGTCGAAGGAGCAATGCCCAAGAAGAGTTAAAAATTTTGAATAAGTTTTTCTTGAAAATAAACAATAATTTCAACTTAACATTGAGAAGATTGACAAAGTGGAAAATTTGGTATTAAATTGGGAAACACAGAAGAAAGAACTTATGAATAATATTGATGCTTTAGAAGATCAAGACCGAAGGAATTATGTTCAAGAAAATTTTAAAAGATTTGAAAAAAACTTTTTTTGAAAGTAAGCTACAAATTCAACTTGAAACTGAGAAGAATGGAAGATTCGGTGTTGAACTGGGATGTTCAGAGGTGTTTTAATTCAGTGGATGAAATTCAGGAAGACTTGAAAAAAAAATTAAAAAAAAACTTTTATTGATTGTAAACAATGTTTAACTCAGTGTTGGGAGCGTGGAAAGGGTACAAAATTTAATATCAAGTTTGGATTTTCAAGAAAAACAGTTTAAGAATAAGATTGGTTAAATTGATGGACCGGGGTTTTATGGATATAAGAAATGATGATTTTTCGGTTTATACATGTATTTTGTCTGCCTGGGGGGGGGAAGGGAGTGGTACTTCTGCTCCCGAAAGTCATATGCCACTTGTGGTTTATACCACACCCATTTGGGTTTTTGGGAATTAACCACCACAAGGTGGTTTCCTAAGGGGTTAGGGGAGGTGGGGGGGGGGTGAAAATTTGAAAATTATTTAGTATCTATCATGTAATATTATACTAAGTCAATTTGAAATGAATGTATGGGGATACTATAAATAAATTTTGAAAAAAAAAGAAGACAAATTCAATCATCCAATCTCTCTTCATATGGCTAACCTGCCCTTTTTCAGTTCCCTCCATTGCAAGAGCATCCTTCCTCAGATAAGTGGGTGCTAAACTGGTGTGTGGCCTCACCATGGTGCCGTACAATTGCTTTCAAATATCCTTCTCCTGTAGTCTGATTCTCTTTCTTTAAATTCCAATTTATCAATTGCCATTTTATCTGCCTGCTGAACCTGCATGCTTCATTTTACTCATGGTGCACAAGGTCTTGTTTTTGATTATAGACAGAGATATTCCTAATATTATCAGGAAGTTCCAATGAGGAAGTGGGGTAGGGTCCAATATGAGAGAAATACGCAGTAAAATCCCTTATATCTGGAATTCAAGAAAACAGCAAAAAAAAAGAGGAAATAAATTAAAAATAAAATAAATAAAATTAATAGGAATAGGTAAAGAATAAAAATAAAATAATAGGTAAAAAAAATCTGTTTAAAATTGTAAAAGTAAATGTTTTCTAAAGTAACACATGGGAGCAAATATTCAGCTAGTGGAGTGCCTTGGACATGTTTTGCACATTGCAGCTCTTTGAATAAAGTTCTGTGAAACACCATTGACATTGACCAGGATGAAGAACTAGTTGATGCTGCTCATTTTTGGGGTGACTCTCTTAAACTGTCTCCTTATCCCTGCTTAGTAAGAGTCACCCCGGTCAAATACTTTATCCGTAAACTTGGGGAGAGATTGTGGGGGTGGAAATTATCTATAATGTTATTGTTCATCTTTTTGGCTGCTCTGTGGATGGGGACGAAACTGCAAATGCAGTGACGGATAAATATTTTCAAAGAATATGACTGAAAATAAAGTAAAATGCTTTAAGGTTTATATATTCATGCACGTGAAGTTTGTTCAGTGTTAGTACAGTATAGTGTTTTTGTCTTTAACACTGTTTATTCATCATGCAGGTGTTTTAGCCATTGGAACGTAGAAGGCTGAGAGGGGATTTGATAGAGGTGTTTAAGATAATGAGAGGGATAGATAGAGTTGATGTGGAAAGGTTTTTCCCATTGAGAGTAGGAGAGATGGATACAAGAGGTTGAGAGTTGACGGGCACAGGTTTAGGAGTAACATGAGGGGGAACTTCTTTACTCAGAGAGTGGTTACTGTGTGGAATGGGCTTCCGGGAAAGGTGGTGGAGGTAGGGTCAATTTTGTCATTTAAGAAAGAGTTGGATGGGAGGGGGATGGAGGGATATGGGTAGTGTTGGTAAGTGGGATTAGAGGAGAGTGCTTAGATCACTGCAGACTAGAAGGGCCAAATTGGCTTGTTTCCATGTTGTAATTGTTATATGTTATAAGAGTAAGTCTTAAGCAACTGTAAAATACACTTATCCAGCATCTACCAATCCTCATAGGTGCTGAATACCAGGGGTTTTCCTGGATATAATTTATCTCATTTTGGATCATAAAATGCCTTGATTTTTCTTCCCAAGTGGATAACATTGCAGTGATTTTTGCTTTTTTTAAAATTTAGTTTTTACAACATCCCATTTCTAAAAATATCATGTCACCTCATTTTCACTTGCCTCAAACTGATCATTAGTTCCAGCTCTGCTCCAGTGACTAAAGTACTGGTGGTTCAGAGCTATATCAACTAGATGGTGCACTGTTGGAGATGCCACTGAGATAAAATGCCATGTAGCCAGCCAACCAGTGATTGTGCAGAGCAATGCCAGCTGGTTACATGCCAACACATTATGAGCTGGTGTGCTAGAATGCTGGAGAACTCAGATGACAAAGCAACTTAATGCCACTCTGAATCCAGGGGGAATCCATAACAAATTCAGATTTCATGTTTATTGTCAGATGACATACATGACATACATGACATACATGACATCACATACAACCCTGGGATTCTTTTTCTGAGAGCCAGGCAGAAATACCACTAATTGGAAGTACAAAATAAACTGTTTTAAAAAATATTTTAAAAAATATTTATATTTGAATAACATAAATAAATAAATACAAAAACTATACACAATGTATACATGGAAACAAATGAAGAAATGTAAATAGATAACGAATATAAACAATGTGCAATACAGAGAGAATTTTTTAAAAAATCAATAAAGTACAAAAGTAAGAGTCCCTGTTTGAGCTTGTTGTTGAGGAATCTGATGGTGGAGGGGTAGCAGCTGTTCCTTAACCTGATGGTGCGAGTCTTGTGGCCCTTATACTTCTTTCCTGATGGCAGCAGCGAGGACAGAGTATGTACTGGGTGGTGTGGATCCTTGATGATTGCTGCTGCTCTCCAACAGAAGCATTCACTGTAGATGATCTCAATAGTGGGAAGGGTTTTGCCTGTAATGTCTTGGGCTGTGTCCATTACCTTTTGGAGAGCTTTATGTTCAGGGTGTCTCCATGCCAGGCCATGATGTAGCCAGTCAGCACACCTTCCACCACTCATCTATGGAAATTTGCCAGGGTTTTTGGTGACATACCAAACCTCCACAAACTCCTGAGGAAGTAGAGGCATTGATGTGCTTTCTTCATGATACTATTGGTGTGTTTGGTCCAGGAAAGATCCTCTGAGATAGTGACTCCCAAGCACCTAAATGTCCTTACCCTCTCCACCTCTGAATCCCCACTGTTCACTGGCTTTCTTTTTCTGAAGTCAAAATTCAGTTCCTTACTTTTGGTGACTTTTTGGTGTTATTGGGGCATAATTCAACCAAGTTTCAATCTCCATCCTGTCTGCTGACTCATCCCCTTCCTTTATACAACCCACTACCGTGGTGTCATCAGCAAATATGTAGATGATGTTGTTGATGTACCAAGCAACATAATCGTAGGTGTAAAGTGAGTAGAGCAGGGAGCTAAGAACACAGCCCTCTGGGGCTCTGGTACTGATGGAAATTGTGCTGTAGATGTTTTTACCAATCTTCACCGATTGTGGTCTAGAGATGAGGAAATCCATGATCCAATTATGTAGTAGGGGTTTGAGTCCTAGGTCTTGGAGTTTTCAGTGGATGATGGGACAAGATTCAATTCACATATGGCCTCTCAACTTTATTCCATACAATTCTAGCACATTCACCAAACTCCCAGTTATTAGAATGAAATCATCAACCTCCCCAAATAAGTGAGATTTTTTTTAAATTTTATGTTAACTTCCATCAGTTAAATGTTATTTGATTGTTTTGTTTTGGACTTGATGATTGAAATAATTATCAACCACAAGCTGTAAGGAAAACCATTTGTTGTTTTTGAAAGTAGAGTTCACATGGTGTGTTTGTCTTGGTTTGTCCTTCCAAAATGCAAAGCAGACAAGTATGAGGTGTTGCATTTTGGAAGGACAAACCAAGGTAGGACATACACAGTAAATGGTAGGGTGCTGAGGAATGTGGAGGAACAAAGGAATCTGGGAATACAGATACATAATTCCCTGAAAGTGGCATCACAAGTAGACAGGGTTGTAAAGAGAGCTGTTGGCATCTTGGTCTTCATAAATCAAAGTGTTGAGTGTAGGTGTTGGGATGCTATGGTGAGATTGTAGATGACATTGGTGAGGCCAAATTTGGATTATTGTGTGCAGTTCTGGTCATCAATATGAGTAAGATTAAAAGAACCCAGAGAAGATTTGCTCAGATATTGTTAGGTCTTCAGGAATTGAGTAACAGGGAAAGATTAAACAGATTAGGACTTTATTCCTTGGAGTGTAGAAGGATGAGGGGAGATTTGTAGAGGTTTACAAAATTATGAGGGGAATAGACAGACTAAATGTGAGTCGGCTCTTTCCACTTAGATTAGGAGAGGACATGGCTTTAGGGTGAAAGGGGATGGGTTTAGGGGGAACTTTAGGGGGAGATTCTTCACTCAGAGAGTGGTGGGAGTGCAGAATGTGCTGCCATTTGATGTTGTAAATTGGATAGATATATAGATGGGAGAGGTCTGGAGGGGTATGGACTGGGTGCAGGTCAATCGAACTATTGAAATAATGTTTCTGCACAAACTAGAAGGACCAAATAGCTTGTTTTCTGTGTTGTAGCTTTCTATGCTTCTATGAAGCCCATTTATTCACTAATGGTCCTGAAATTAAAAGCTGCTGTGTGATCTCATAACTGTATAACTTTGTAGATTGACGTTTATTTTCCCTCAAAACAATAAGTGTATCTCAGAATTAGTTTACTCTCCTGGAGGAGATGAGGCAAACATGAGATACTTTGTGTATATGGAATTTCTTGCCTCCAGAAAATTTTGAAGGATACATCGATTGGATTTACTGCCACAAGAAATCTAGTAAAAGCAAGAAAAGAAAGATTGCATTTTTATTGTACTTTCATTGCCTTTTGACTTCCAAGTGTTTTTCTGGCCATGAAATATGTTTTACACTGTTTTAGTGCAGGAGAAAACACAGCAGTCAATTTCACTTTCTCTGTACATCTCTTGACCTTGTCATCTCACATGATCTTGCAACGTTGTTGTCTCTTTCACAATTCTGCCCATTTTTGATCACTGACCTACGTAACTCTTCTCTCCCCACATGATTCTTTCTGTCCTCGCATTCTTTCCCACCTCTACTACATCTGCATCATTAAAACCAAACTGCCCAAGCCTCCCGTTTGCATTGATTGATCTTCTCAGCCATGCCCTTGTCTCCATTATTGATGCCTCTCTCCTTGGGGTACCCCCTCGCACTCTGCCCATTTATTCTTTTATTCCTGTCTGTCTAAGGAATGTGAACTTGAACTAATCGTTTACCATTCACCTCCAGCAATGATTTCAGCACCTAAATCACTACCAGGCACTGCTCCAATCTGAAAAGACCATTCACAATTCAAAGGATACAAAGCTCATGCCTCGCTTATTTTTCCCACTCAACACAACTGCTGAAACTTTTAAATGCTTCACCCTTAATCCAGCAATAACTGTGAGGAACACGTAGATTTCTTTGCCACTAATAAGATGTTGATTAACCTATCTGTTCAATGTTAGAAACAAAGAAAACATGAATGAAGGGATATAAAAGCTGTGAAATGCAGCTACCCAGCAAATCATCTCATTCTAATGGAGAGAGAAAGCTGAGCCAATATTACAATAACATATTCTGAAGTAAAACAGTCAATTCTGATTTGTGCAGAGCAAGTTGTTCAATTTGAGATTGAATTCAGAAGCATGGAAGATGAGTTGTGCTGATCAAGCTGACATTGGACCTTGCTACTTCTGTGAAGGTTTGAGTGAGTGTGGAATAGAGAATTAAAGGCAGGAATCTGGAAGCTCTGGGTGTGAACATGTGTGTCCTCCAAAGTAGTCACTTAGTCTGCATTTGGACATGGTCACTGAAGGCAGTACACTGGGTTGGAAGAAGTGCAAGTTGATTGTTGCTTCACTTGGAAGGACTGTTTCGTTCTATGAATAGTGGCAAGGAAAAAGGTGAGAACACATGTCTGCAATTTCCTGCAGTCACTATGGAAAAAGAGATGGCAGTGATTGTTGGTGACACAAGGACCAGACCCTTTCAAATGCTGAAAAATGAAAGAAGATAAGAGGTAACTTATGGTGGAATTTCACAAAAGATGCAACTGCCTTCAATAATTGAATTCAATTAATGAATAAGTTCATCAAATTTAAGTGGGAGAAAAGGCTGCACTTCCCATTTTAGTTCAAGTTGGTGACCAATTCAAATGATGGAGCACATAACCTAGACATGACATTCCTGACTTCAAGCTGATGAGCCTGGAGCAATCTTACCTAGCCTTTCATTTTGTGACTTCGGGCTGCAGCTCCTGACTCTGTGCTGAATTGTATGGCTCAGTGAGATGGCTGGTAAACTGGAACCTGACCTCCAGTTTCTCTCTTCCACATTTCAACGAGAGGCCATCGAAATTGGGGATCAGCTTACCTACCTTGTCTGTGGTTTTCCATGAACTGTTTCACCATGAAAGGGAATGTGGTTTTCTCCAACCAGGCTCAAGAATTGTTTACTGACAGGAGTTCCAGTAACAGCAGGACAAAAGAATGAGGGGAAATTTGGTAGAGGTATTTAAAATTATGAGGAGGATTGACAGAGTAAATGTAGATGGGCTTTTTTCCACTGAGAAACATAGGAACATAGGAAGTAGGAACAGGAGTAGGCCAAAAATGGCCCATCGAGCCTGCTCCGCCATTCAATACGATCATGGCTGATCTAATTTATGACCTAACTCCACCTAGCTGCCTTCTCCCCATATCCCCTAATTCCTCTAATTATATACAAACCAGAGGACATGGGTTAAGTGTGAAAGTGGAAAAATTTAGGGAGAACACGAGGGAGAACTTCTTCACACAGTGGTGGGGGTGTGAAACGTGCTGTCAGCTGAAGTGGTGAATGTGGGCTCAATGTTAACATTTAAGAGGAATTTGGACATGTACATGGATGGGAGAGGTATGGCAGCTATGAACTGGGTGCAGGTCAATGGGACTAGGCAAAATAAAACACAGCCTAGAAGGACCAAAGAGGCCAGTTTCTGTGCTGTAATGGTGTCCGAACGAAAAAGTAAGGAGAGGTGTGGGAGGAGGAGCATGGTCTCAAAGGCAAGAGGTAAGAAGTGGAGAAGGGAGTGGGGGAACATCAGCAAGCAGGAAGAGGAGGGATGGCTTGGTGAATAGAGAGGAAAGGGGGTGCAATGAATAGAGTCCCAGTTTACGCAATCATTACTTGCGCAACAAACCTGCAAACTCAGTCTTGTGATGACTCCTTGGGAAAGTACATCCTTTTTGAGTTAAGGAGACCTGTACCCAATATTTCAGGCATGGTTTTACCGGGACCTACACAATTGTAGTGTGACATCTTTTCATGTGTCCTTGAATTATTTTGTAGCAAAGATCAACACTCCATTTTGTGTTTGATTTCACAAATTAGGCTGCTTCCCACATTGGATGGATGAAAGATTGCTGATTAATTCATTTGAGGTTGTACTCCATGAAAAACCAAATTCATGGTGTGACTGATTATCTCAAGACTGTGGTAAACATATCCTTTCCAGTGCAGACTCATCTGAGAGAGGACACCATATTTGTAGTGTGTAGCCATTGCTGGATTCTCCCTTTAGAGTCACTCAGACATACAGCGTGGAAACAGACTATTTGACCTACAAGTCCATACCCACTTGTTAGGATGAATCGACATTAATCCTGTCTTCCAGCGCCTACTCCATAACTGTCTTCCTGGATGATTTGAGTGCTCATTGAGTCATTTCCTCAACTCTGCTTTCACCCCTATTTCGGGTCAATGTGGTCTATAGCCCCATAGCGGACCTACCAATGCAGCAAAAATATGTTCAGCAACAGTGGAATACAATGATTTTAAAATCAGAAGAGCTGTGTGAAGAAACTGCTACAATGAAGTATTAAAGGTTTTGGAATTTGTTATTTCATTTGTGTGAGCCTGTTCCTACATTGAATTAGGTCTGCCTTGATTCCATGGCCCAGAATTCTCTCACTGATGAAGGAATGCATTCCTCGCTTTTGATTTGTTCAAAGGCCCTAGGCTCTCAGCAGCTTTTAGAGAAGTTTGTACTTTCTGCCCAGCCCTGAGTGATCTGGCTTGATTGTTCTGTTCACTATCTAATGAGTAGTTCAAATCACGTCCTTTCATTTGATCTGAGAAAAATAAAGCACAACGTCAAAATCAATTAAGCCACTTGGCACTGAGTTTCCCAAAGGTGCAAACATCTGACTGTGATCGTGTAGCAAAATAAATACAGCACCAGTTGCCAACCAGATCAAGAAAATTAAGTAATTGAAGTTGAGACTGAGTGCATGACTTTATTAGACATTGAGTACTCGGTTACAGTTGACAGCATACGCTTAACACAGTTGCAGGTTCTTAGATGTACCAAGCAAGCACTTATATATGAGCCAAACAGCATAACGTTCGCATCTCACAACCGTAGAAAGAAAGCTGAGTTCACATCTCTGATGGAGGACTTTCCTACTTCTTGATGTCTATAGATGGAAACATGGAGTCCCTGAATCATTCACAGGGCCAAGTACTCTGAGAGTATTTGAAATGTTCCAAAATAGAATCCATTGCTGAGTTGTTGGAATGTTCATTTTCAAACTTTTTGTTTATTCAAAGCAATCAGTTCTTGCTCCATACAGAATTTGGGTTTAAACAATCAGTGCATTAATCAGGTAAAATTGAATCATAAAAGAAATACTTCAGCTTTGAACCTTTCCATACTCTACCAGATTGAATTTAAAAATATGAACTTTCCCCATTTTCTAACAGCAGCAACATAAATATAAGGATACAAAACCAGTTCACAAAACTAATTTGCATTGATTCAGGACTGCTGAATGCCCAAACAGTTTTATCATCAATAAGATATTATTTTGCAGAGTAGTCACCTTTTTGAATTAAAAAAAACCCATAGCAACCAATTTGTGCACAATGGGCAATTAGGTCAGATAACCTGCTTGAGGAATGTTAGGCAGGTCAGCAGGAAGATTGAGCTTCTCTTCAAAATGGCACTCAAGATTCTGCATTAACAGCAGGACATGTGCCCACACCACCTTTCACTGCCCCTTGCCTCAGGATGGGAAGGTGTGCATTCAAATGCCATCATTTTGGGAAGAGTATCAGGTTTCGTGGGTTCATGGAGAGACGAGTCTGGATGCAAATGTTACTTTAATTAACCCACGGGAGACAAACAGGGGAGAATGTTAAATGGCATTCAATTCTCATTTCACTAAATCAACGATATAGACATTCACCTCGGGCCTAGGTTAGACTCCAACAATAGTGAACCTATACTCGACATGCTCAAACAATTGCGTACACACTCTACAAACAGAGACTCTTACACATACCTAGTTCGTTGCACCAACGGGAGGGTGGCTCTGTGCAAGTATTGATCTATTGCAATACTACAGCTCAGCTTCAGTTTTGTTCACACCTTACCTGGGACACTTCCAACGATGTCCACAATCCGGGGCTTGGACCACGAGGCAGAGAGAAAGAATGTACTGTATGATGGTGTTATATACAGTGCTTCGAGTCAATAACGACCCAAGGTGATTGAAATGAGCCAACAGCAAGGTGTGCTTTAATGGATGGCCAGTGTCCAACCTTGATTGGCAGGTGATGTGACTTCTGAATAAGTTTCAGATGAGGAGGACATGTGACCACCCACAATACACACATTCCAAACAGACAAGGAGGCCACGTTTCCACCACACACAACATTCCACCCCTTGGAAGTCACATTACTCTGCAATCACTATGAAGACATCCATGTACATGTTATAATGGTAAAAAGAAAAAGAAAAAAAAAGTACAAAAAGACATGTTAAAAAAAAGATACTAAACAAGGAGATAATAAATACAGAAGTGTCATCTATATGCTGGACAAAGCACATAATCAAATTCAATGACAAAGCCTCACCAGCTTCTCTACCCCCGCAACCAAATAGAGTCACAGTATTTCCAATGGAACAGGGTGCTGTGGGAGATGCTCCCCAGTGTCAAAGCAGAGGGTAGAGATAGAAATTTGTCTCATCAGCAACTCTAGTGCTTGGTTTCTTCAGCTTGGCTGGCAAATGTGAGCACCCTTACCACCAACATCTGTGAACAGATCTGTGCAAGGTCTTCCATCAGGTGCCAGAGCCCTCTCTTAGCTTGCGCATCCCATTCTTTGGCCTCACACTTGGGTGCATCCTAAGCACAGTACCCAGATGGCCATCACCATGCTATCTGGTGAGGCAGGGGTCAGGTTTGCAGATGTTTATAGTGGGTGTATCTGGGGAGCCCCATTTTCCTCAGCCGTCATCTGATACCAGGATGCCGTTCCTGCTTGTGTTCTCTGTAAATGGATGCCACAAGTGCTGTGTTGGATTCCTGTAATGACAGCCAAGAAGAGTTGGGACTCTAAGTTAACCAATTTGTGTTTTTAAATAAAAACTCCTGAAGCCTCCACCCCAGGAGGTATTTGTTTCTGTTAATGGGAGTTCTGGGGTGGCGCTGTCATTGTCAAGTGAAACAAAATCTATACTTTCTTTCTTGTGTTTGATCTGTGACAGTTTATTTATAAACTGTAACTTTGAAACAGTGAACAGTAACTACAATTCCCTGAATGTGTTTAAATACATTATTACTACAGCTCAGGGACATTAAAAATGAGAAAAGCAAAACAAAAGGTCCATTAAAAATCTGTGCATAACAAAAGATGCAATTGAATGTCCATTGCTGATGTTCATTTAGATATCTGTGGCAACAGCTCTTGCCAGTCTTCCTGAGAGTTCTTTGCATATAAGTGACAAGTGTTTCTTGCTGGTTGCTGGCTGGCATGAAGGCTGGAATCAGTGATGGGATTGCAGCAATCTGTTTTGATGACCATTTCATAAACACTCATATCGAGAAGAACAGTCTTCACTTATTTGGAGGATTGTTGGGGGCGGGGGGTTGGGAGAGCTCAAAAGATAGATTAGTCAGAGGCGACCTCCAGAGGGGGAGCAACAGAGGGGAGGCTGGTCCAGGTTGGAGTGAGCAGTGCACAGGAAGCTCCAACCCCATGGGCTTCCACCTCCGATGTTCTCTCCAGAGAGCATACCTGTCCCTGTGAGTCACCAGCAGGATAATGTCACCAAACTTCCCCTCAGCCCTGCAAATTGGGCAGGTGCTCCCTGCTCCATGTACTCCACTCCCTCCAGGAGGGTAATGGCTTCCCGAACTTTTTTCTCGATTCCCAGTCCCATGAGAAGTAAGACCAGCCCTCTAAGGTTGGGGCATCCGGTGGTAACTAAATAGCCTGCCAAGGCACCAGTCACCTTCATGCTCCCTGGGAAGTGATGCTTGAGGGCACCCCTGTAGATACCCATGATCAGTGCCTACTCCCTAACAATCCTTGTCAGCATGCCAATGATGTGCCACAGTGGCCGGCAATGTCGGCCCCATTTTAGAAGGGGAGGGAACCTGGCCCGGACAGCAGTCACCACCATTCCCACAATGTAGTGCCACGATTGACCCCTTCTGGCGGTGCCTGCAAGTCGTTGCTAATTGTCTGTTAGACAGACAGATTGCCCAAGGATTTCCAATGAAAAAGAAGGAAATTTGGGGCATCCTTGTCTCCCATATGAAGCAGTGGCAAGGCTAGGTGTCCCATTGCCCAGTTTGCCCCTTAGCAGAGTAGTCCCAGGAATCCATTATATCATAGTGACCTCCTGAGGTCCCCCCCATTTTAAGCTACCTCCCCATTTTGGAGGGTCAATGTTGTGCCTTCATGGCAGGTCTAGGATCGTGTGGTCACCGGAAAGGCTTGCAAAGGCTCAGACACACAGCGAGGAGGACTTGTGTCATGGTAATCACCATCCATCCACACATACTCATCCCCCAACCACATGTCAATCCCCTCTCCCTGCTGGACAAGGGCTTGGACTTCCCTAGGTCAAGCTGCATGCCAGACCAGCAAGCTACTTACAGTTGCTGTGTTTCAACCAGCTTGGAAGCTGCCTCCATGACTTTAATTTCTAGGTTGGTCACTTCCCCTTGGGCAATCTGCACTGCCTCTTGCAGGACACAACAGTGAGGCTGCAGGGATTTTACCTTACTATCTTTCTGTGCGCCCTGATTACTTAACTTGGACATGATACCCCACTGGCACCTATGTAGGGATATCAGTAACCACAGGGCACTTCTACACTCTCCCCAGACTAGGGAAACCCCAGTAACTCCAGGTGGGAGACCACATGGTGCCCTATCTTCTCTCTGTGGGGGTCCAATCTGTCAACCCTATTGACTGGCATAGTGTGGCTTGCCAGCCATGCCGCCAAATGTCTGAACCCTTGATGGTCATCAGTCCACTGGGGATTTTGTAATCCAACACGGGGGTCCCTTCCCTATCTCTGCGTCACTTCCTACTGCCCCCATTCATGAGCAGGTACACAATTACACATGCATCCGAAACCACACGCGCACACACGCGCACACACGCACGCGCACACACACACACACACACACACACACACACACACACACACACACACACACACATGCGCGCACACAAACACACACACACACACACACACACACACACACACACACACACACACACACACACACACACACACACACACACACACACACACACATGCACTCACTTATTTATACAATCTCCCATTTCCACATGATTAAGGCTCCATGTGTATCCAGCCAAAACTCTTTGAACCCTGCTTGCAGCACTACTTGTCGTGTTGGAAAAGTATCAGGTTCTGTGGGTTCTCAGAGAGATTAGTGAGGACACAAGTGTAACAGTCACACATAACTTTAATTGACACATGGGAGCATGGGAGACAAACAGTGGAGAACATTAAACAGTACTCGATCCCTATTTCACTTAAGCAATGATATAGACATTCACTTTGAACCTAGGTTGGACTCCAATAATAGAGAATTTATACTTGACACGCTCACACACTTGAGTACACACACTGCAAATAGGGACTCACACACATCCAGTTCCCTGTACCAATGGGGTGGCTCTGTGCAAGTATGGATCTATTGCAATATTATGGCTCAGCTTCAGTGTAGTGTACATCTTACCCATGACACTTACAGTAATGTTCACACTAGCGATCTGACATGGAGGGCTCTCCGGGGCTTGGACCATGAGGCAGAGAGAAAGAATGTGTTGTGTGTTGGTATTATGTGCTGTGTGTTGGTATTATATACTGTGCTAATCTGTGCTTCTAGTCAATAATGACCCCAGGTGATTTAAATTAGCCAACAGCAAGGTGTGCACTCATGGGTGGCAGGAGTCCAACCTTGATTGACAGGTGATGTGACTTCCGAATAAGTTTCAGACAAGGTTTAAGAAAAGGTTGGACAGGTATATGGATGAGAAGAAGATGGAGGGTTATGGGCATTGTGCAGGGAGGTGGGACTAAAAAGGGGTGTTTGGTTCGGTGCGGACTAGAAGGGCCTAATGGCCTGTTTCCGTGCTGTAATTGTTATATGTTATATATGTTATGTTAAGGGAGGACATGTGATCACCCACAATACACACATTCCAGACAGGCAGGGAGGCCATGTTTCCTCTACACACGACAAAGGCCACATTCAATTAACTGAATTTAAAAGCTAGATTTGCATTCTTTCAACAATATTGTGTGACAGATTATGTTATATTTTATATTTTATATAGATAAGTTTTAAACTGTGGCAGGTTCTTTAGTGTAGGTCACAGACAAACACTTCAAAACAGATCTCACTTAAAATGCCAGAGCTGTACTCAAGCCAGATAGTCCAGGCTCTGGGTATCTTTGCAAAAACTTTGAAGAAGGTCTATAAGGACTTCACAAGTAGGTGCTAATTAGACATGCTGTGGAGTAATGGATTGGGTCTGGTGCCACAGTCTGAGTGCAGTATGCTGTTCGAAGAGAGTCATGTGGTTTTTTTCTGAGAGAGAGAGAGATAATTTAGTTCTATACTTCAGCAGCAGCTGCTAGGACTAGAAGATGGGTTGTGAGTTCTTAGTCCAGCCTGGTCAAAGCCCTTGTGGTCCATACAAGAGGAGAGGACTAGCTGCCTAATGTTTCACTTGAAATAAGGAAAACAAAATGGAATTCTGTGGTGACCTGAAAGAAAGAGGTTATCATCTGGAAAACCCTGATGGGGCAAGTTTATTTGGCAAGACACTGAAGTGGCTGTTCAGAAGGAATCAGTTATGGGTGTCCAACGAGCAACAAATCTCTCTCTGAAAACCAACAAGAACCTTCCTGAGTGGTAACCATTTACCTTTCAAGCACTAAAGCCTGGTGAAATTCATAAAATGTTAAATTTCCTCCAACTAGTGAAGTTGGAGGAGTGAGAAGTGGGATTGGACTGTGAATCAAAGAACTTTTTTTGAACTTTTCTACACGTTACATACATGTGCGCTAAGAATTAGAAGGGGGTTAAGTTAGGTTACGTTAATAGTCATAAGTTAAAGTTTGATCATGTTTTCATGTTTAAAGATATTTAAATGCAACTTTTGTTTAAGTAACCATTTGTCTTGGTGAATTTCTATTGCTGCTGGGTTTTGGGGTCCTCTGGGCTCAACATTGAAAGATTATCTTGTCATGGAGGTTGAATACGATAGAGCTGCAGCATACCGATGAGCTGGATAAACAAGGACCATGACACTCTTTCAAAAAGATACAGACAAAAAGTTATCTGGCAGGAAGCCAGATTATCTTGTCATTTTCACATTAGTATTTGCAGAGAATGTGTGTGCCAATTTGACTCTGCAATTTTACAATTCAACTGTGCTCAAATTTTAAAATCATTTAATTCACTGTGAATTAAATGAGCAAATGCTGGAACTACTTGGCAGGTCAGATAGCATCTGCGGGAAGACAAACAGAGCAAATTTTTGGGGTGACACCAGAAAATCTCCAAAAAGTTTATGATTGTTAATACACAAACATGCTGAAGAAACTCAGCAGGTCACTCAGCATCCACAGGAGGCAAAGATTTCAAGTCAAAGTTTTGGATCAGAGAACCTTTATCAGAGTTGCAGGGAGGGTGAGGGAAAGGGATGTCTTTGATAGGATAAAATTAGGGTGACAATGGGAATAAGCTTTAAACAAGAATTAGATGCATAGAAATGGGTCCTTCTGCTGACTGTGATTCCTATCTATCTATGTACCTATTTGTCTATCTTTGACCAAGATCCCCCTTAGCCTTTCCTACTTATGTACCTGCTTAAGTGTCTTTTAAGTGTTGCAATTTTTACTGCCTGTAGCACATGGAATGACTCAAAGACTTCTAGATTCAAACCAAGGCCTTTATTACCATAAGAGTGGAGTGTAGTACATCGAGGTCGACTAGTCCAGACTGACTTGGATCTGGTTGTGTGCAGCTCCTTTTGACCTGGCCAGTAGGTGGGGCTACGGCTCTCAGCCAATCATTAGCGCTATATACAAATATATGCAGAGGCAATAGGATCCCATACTTTGAGAATGGACATTCACCCATTCTTTGAGAATGGACCCCGGGGTGGCTATAAAAATAGCAGGGGGAGGGGGGTTCGTTACAGAGTGGTGGTTTTTCTGAGTTCCTAATAGTTTGTAGTCTGTATGGAGGAGAACAGCAATGGTACGCCCTTTCTTTGGACTCCAAAGTATGGAGAGGATAGCATGCAGGGGGTTACGAGCTGTCACGATCGAGTGGCCTGATCATCTGACATGATCGCCGTGGTGCCGGAATCGGAGTAGCTGGTGGGGGCAGTGCATGATCATCGTTGGAGTCTCTGAGGGTCAGCAGAGGTACCCCTAGTCCACACTGGGACGCTCAGGGCCAGGTGGCTTTTATGACATGGGTCTTCTCTGGCCAGAAGAAATTAGGCTTGCACAGGCTCGGGTCATGGAGCGGATCTCCTCGACCGTAATAGGGCATGTTGCGGGCCTTTATGAAATGTGCGAATCTGGTGACCCCTGGGTGAATGAGCTCCTCATGGAGTATCTGCAGCCTGTCCAGTTGTATGCTGGTACATGTCCCAGGGAAAGGGCATCGGGCGGGTTGCCAGGCTGGAACAGGATGTCATATTTAAAGTTAGAGAGCTTGATTCACCACCTGGTAATTTTGTTGTTTTTGATCTTACCCCTCTGGTTGTTGCTAAACATGAATGAGACTGCACATTGGTCAGTCAGCAGTGTAAAGCGTCTGCCAGCAAGGTAATATCTCTAACGATGTAAGGCTTCATCAATGGCCAGGTCCTCCTTCTCGACAAAGGAGTGTCGGCTTTCTAGACCCTGGAGGGTCCTGGAAAAGAAGGCAACAGGTCTGCCAGCCCGGTTTAAAGTGGCTGCCAGTGCAAAGTCGGAAGCATCGCTCTCTTCCTGGAAGGGTATTGATTCGTCTATGGCATGCAGGGTGGCTGCAGCAATGTCTGACTTGATGCGGTCAAAGGCCACTCTGGGTTCCGCTGACAGGGGGAAGGAGGTGGACTTAATGAGTGGCTGTGCCTTGTCAGCATACTGGGGGACCCATTGGGTGCAATAAGAAAAAATCCCCAGGCAGTGTTTGAGTGCCTTCTGGGTTTGGGGTGCTGGGAGGTCCATGAGAGAGCGCATGCAGTCGGGATTTGGCCTTACCACCCCGTTTTCCACCATGCAACCTAGAATTGTGAGGCAAGTGGTCCGGAACACACACTCCTTAAAATTATATGTTAGGTTCAGCCGTTTTGCGGTTTGGAAGAATCTCTCAAGGTTGGCATCACAGTCTTGTGGGTCATGGCCACAGATGGTGACATTATCCAGATATGGGAATGTAGCTGTTAGCCCGTTCTGGTCTTCCATCGGTCCATTTCCAACTGGAAGACCATGAAACTATTTTTGACACTAAAGGGGACCCTGAGGAATTGGTACAAGCACCTGTCCGCTTCGAAGGCTGTCCTCCGGACAGATCGGGAGCTGGTGGTAGGCTGATCGAAGGTCAATGGTGGGAAACACGCGGTATTGGTCAATCTGATTCACCACGTCCATGATTTGCGGGAGAGGGAAAGCATCTAAGAGTGTGAAGCAGTTGACCGTTTGGCTGTAGTCAACCACTATCCGCAGCTTCACCCTGTTTTTATGACTACTACCTGCGCCCTCTGGGGACTTGCACTGGGCTCAATAATTCCCTCATCCAGCAGTCTGCGCACCTCACTTTTAATGAATTTCCTGTCCCCGAAGCTGTACTGCCGGCTTTTGGTGGCATTCGGTTTCCAGCCAGGAGTGAGATTGGCGAAGAGTGCTGGAGGATCGACTCGAAGAGTGGAGAGACTTCAAGTGGAGCACCTGGATCGGGGCATGGGGACAAGTGTGAGCTGTCACTGGTAGGAGGTATCCGGGGTGGGGTGGTGGTGGCAGACTGAGAGCGGTGTGAGGGGACCCCCATAATGCAGTGACACCGACTTAAAATGGCATTGAAAATCCAACTCCATCAATACAGGTGCACACAGTTGAGACAGGATTAGTAACTTAAAATCCGTAAATCTGATGCCCTGAGCTTTCAAAGTCACCACACAATACCCCTTGATGCCCGTTGAGTGGCCTCTTGTGGCCAGTGGAATTTTCTGGTCAGTCGGATAGACTACAAGTGCACGTCGTTGGACCAGGTCTGGGTGATTGAAGCTCTCTGTCTCACCTGAATCAAAAAGAGAGTTAGCATATTGATTGTTCACCTTGATCGTTTCCATGGCCCTAGCTAAGGGATGTGTTTGGCTTTGATTCAGTGTCACAGATGCAGCGAACGATGCAGGGAACAGAGCTGCCTGTGTTGGTGTCTCTGGATGCTGACATGATGATGCCACGCGTCGCAGAGAGGGCCGTCCATTGGAGCCTCGCATCACTGGAGCAGGAGTGGAGTGTTGTGGTGCCTCGGCCTGTTGCGCGCTACACTTGCGGGGTGATGTCATTGTTGGGGTCTGCTGATGCAGAGACTTGGTTGGAGGGGGCTGAAGTGGAGAGCCGTGGTGCCGATAGTCAGCGGCGAGTGGTGGTGGCAGCGGCACACGTGGTGCAGTCGATCTGTTGGGGCCTGCCGGCAGAGAGGTCGTGTTTGGGGGGGCACCCAAATGGACAATGGGCGAAAGAGCCTGTTTCTGTGTTCTCTGTTCTGAGGGTCCTTCCATTTGCTTGGCCTGATTCCCAATCCCTCTCTTTTGATCAACAATACCTGCTTCAGACTTCTCATGCAGAAATAATTCAGAAAGGATTATACCCTCGATTCCCAAGCATTCAATGCAATTTTTATGAAATGAATTTCAAAATCACACAGTGAAGTCTGCTCATGTAGAAAAAATATAAAGCCTCAGCTGAAACCTCTCCAACCACAGCCAATCCAACTCCATTCTTCCTATTCTGACCCAGTCTGACTGCAGCTAGTTCTAGCCAGCTATGTGAAACCAGATTCCAATTCAACAATTTAAAACCTATTCTGACTGCAGCCCACCCAAACCTGGCCCAAGATCAAAGACTGATAACATTTGTCAGATATGTCTCAAATCAATAATTGCTTTAAATCAGGGGTGGAGAAACTTTTTTCAAAAAAAATCACATTCCACCTTAAGTATTCCCTATGCCATGTGCTCTGGGATTGGTAAGGGATTGCTTAAGATGGTAGGTGAGTGGAAACTATTACTCCAGACCCAATTGTTGCTGAAATATTTTGCTTGAGAAAAATTGTCATTGGCCCATCTCCTTTGGAGTTGTGAAACCATGCACATAACGAGTCAATTAGGTACGATTAAAACAGTGGTTTTCAAGCTTTCTCTTTCCACCCACTTACCACCTTAAGCAATCCCTTATTAATCAGAGAAAACCTATGGCATAGGGAATACTTAAAATGGAATGTGAGTTTTAAAGAACAGGTTGCCCACCCCTGCTTTTAATACAAGAATCTCAAGCACACTTTGCATATAATAATATTATGAAGTCATTGTAACCTGGTCAAGGTGCTGGGCTGGAACAGCCTAAACTTACTGGAATCTAAATGTTCTGCAGAATATCCATTAAAAAAAATGGGTGGGAGAGACAATGCCACGTGGTCTTATCAAGCTTCAATTAAAATGTCCAAAGAGACGTTTAAAAGTCTGTTGGGCACATGGATGCAGGAAATGGATGTGGTACAAAGGTTTTGTTGTTGAGTCGGTTTATATAGGTCGGCACATTGTAGGCTGAATGCCCTGCACTGTGCTATAATATTCTATGTATGTAAACCAGCGATTGAAAAGGAGCCTACACTGTATTCAGTGTAACCTTATATAATCCTGTTGCAATGTTTTTCACATTATGTATCTGAAGTGAAGATTCACTGGACTGGAGTGGAGTGCCACAAGACGAGAGATTGAGAAGCAAGCCTGAGCTTCAATTCTTCAACATTCAGATGACCTCATTGAAACGTGCAACATTCTTAGGACTTGACAGGGTAGATTGGGGAGGATATTTTGCCTGAAAAAGGAATCGAGATCAAAGAGGTCACAGACACAAAATGAAGGGCAGGCCCTTTAGCACTGCAGTGAGGAGAATGTTTTTCTCTCAAAGGGTATTGAATCTTTGGAGTTCTCCAGTCCCAGATGCTTATCTTAAATGCATCTTCATAATCAGTAAATGCAAAGCTATCATTTATTGACAATTCCTAATTCCCATTAAGATGGTGAACTGCCTTCTTGAGTTGCTGCAGTCCTTTTAGTAAAAGTGTTTCCAATGTGTTTTTGGGAAGCAAATTACAAGATTTACACCAAGCATCCATGAAGAGCCAGTGGTATGTTTCCAAGTTAGGATGGCATGTATTTTGGAGGGGGACCTGGAGGAAGTGTTCATTCCAAATGCCTCCTGTCCTTATCCTTGTAGGGAGAGAGCTTGTTGATTTGGAAAATTCTGTAACTGCACTGAGTTCGGTTGATGGTGCGCCGTGCAGTCTCTGTGCTCTAGTGGTGAGGGAATGAATGTTTAGGGTGATGGACGGGGTGCCAATCAAACTGATGCATTGTTCTGGATGGTGTTGAGCTTCTTGAGATGGACTCATTCAGTTGAGTGAAGAGTATTCCAATACACCCCTGACTTAAGCACTGACAGCTTCCTGATTGCATTGGGGGTTCAGAATGAGGGTAAGAGGTAAGAAGCTCAGGTCCACTGCTAGACCAGACAGGAGGGAAAGTAACTATAGATGTTACAGGAGCACAGGAGATGACAGCATCAGTGAAGGTGGCACATTCCACTAATCCTTGATGTCTTTGAAAAGACTCTGTTTGGCATCTTTTTCATCCTGATACTTGTGCTGGACTAGTAGTGCCTTTTTATGGTTATTTATTTGGTTTGTCCTTTTTTGGTTTCCGGTCAATGGTGATCAATGGGGCAATTGTTGACAGAGGACTCAACAATGGTACTAATTACATTCAGAATGGAGATCAACTGATTTTTTGGACGTGAAAGCAATCAAGTTGATCTTATTGCAATTTTCTACTCTAAATTGTGCTCCTTTATACAGCTGTGTGAATATTAGTCTGTTTCGAGAAGAATCTTTCTCATGGTTCTGGGTATTTTGTAGCAAATAAATCTGAAAAATATTTAAGGTAGAAGATTAGCCATGATGCTGTTGTGTGATGCAGCAACTTGAGAGTTTGAACATGGTCATCTGTACTATAGACCGTATATCTTTCCCACAGCCTACTCTGTGGCCTTCTGCCCGTCCCGTGTGGCTCAACAATGGTGAACTTTACCCCTGTTTCCAGGTCGCTCTACTTGCCTTCTCCTTTCTGTTTGTGCTAGCTCACCATCTTCTCACAGGGAGAGAAAGAAAGAATCGGATACAGAAGTCGTATAACCAAATTCATATGAAATTGTGGTGCAGACCCAAAGAGCTGAAAGCCTACACTGCACCTATATTTTAGGAGTTAATGCCAGCTCCTGAACATGCTACCTCCATTAAGCTTTTCCCACTAAATTCTTAAATAATTCCTTAGAAATCAAGGGTCTCAATTGTTTATTTTAAAGAGGACAACATCTTATGGGCAAGAGAAAGAAGGCCACTGAATATTATCACATTGTAATTACAAACAAATAGGACAATACATTCTGAAGTATTAAGCAATTTGTCACTGAGGAAGAGAATGGTCATTGCCTTTTAACTCCATATTTATTGGACTTAAATTGCATGTAAATATAATTAATTATGATATTTTTTTCCATAATGCAAAGCTTGCATTCCTTTATGCAATATATATTTGGATAAGACATGTGAAGATCAATAATAAATGAATGCTGATGAACTGTAAGACTGTATGAGGTGATCATCATGTACATGGCACACCCAAGCTAATTGAATTAAATGCGTGGCTGATGCAAGCTGGCAGAAGGCTCTCCTTTTACCTTCTGTATTTGAAACAAGTATTCTGAAGTTCAAAAAAATCCAGGACCACAGAGAAGAAGAGGGGGTAGATTGAAATCCTCTTTCAATGAGCAGGCCCAGATGACACCAGGAAGGACCCCCTTCCCTGGTTTGAAAAATAGATGTGGGTTCCTTCATATCCACCAGGGCCTGAGTCAGAGCCCAAGTTTAACACTTCATATCAAATGCTAGAGGACAGGCATTTAAAGAGAGGGAAGGTTTAAAGGAGATGTGTCGGGTGGATATTTTATGCAGACAGTGTTGATGAATGGAATGGGATGTCAGGGATATGATATTGGCAATAGCAGCATTTAGACAGACACATGAATATGCAGTGAATTAAGGAATATGGATCATGCGCATGCAGGAGAGGTTTATATAATTTGGCATTAATTTCAGCATGGCTATCATGGGCCAAATGGCCTGATTCACGACTGTTCTATATTCTATGTTCTTTATATTTCAATTAGAAACACTTTCCATCATGTAATACTGAAGTGCAGTACTGTACTGAGCACAGAAATGTAGAAACATAAGAACAGGATTAGGTTGGGAAAGAGACCAGTGTTGCTGGAGATGGACCAAGTGAATTCGAGGTCAGAGTGGAAGCTGGCAGCAAAGTGGACCAGCTCATCATGTGTGCATGAGGCAGCACCAAAGTCATCATCAATGTAGCAGAGAAAAATGTGAGGAGCCTTGCCTGTATAGGCTTGTAGCGTGGGTTGCTTCACAACATTCACAAAAAGGCAGGCAGAGCTGGTGCCAATGCTGGTACCCTAACCTTTGGAAGTAAGTGGGATGCGTAGAAGGAGAAATTATTGAGCATTAGAACCAGTCCTGCAAGGCAGAGGATGGTGGTGATGTTGGGGGACTGGTTGGGTCTGTTGCTGAGGAAGAAACAAAGGACTTTGAGACCTTTGGTATGTGGGATTGATGTTTACAAAGACTAGATGTCTATGATGAAGATGAGGCTGTTAAGTTCAGGGAATTGGAAGTCGCTGAAGTGATGAAGGCCACGTGAAGCATTACTGATGTAGGTAGGGAGGGATTGGACTGGGAGGACAAATTAGAGTTGAGATAAGCAGATACCAGTTCCCCCCTTTCCCAATTTCTCTGTCTCCATGAGGCACACCTACCTACTCCCACAATTACTTCATATCCTATCCCATGTAGGGATTCTATTCTTTTTTTCTCAATTTCTCTGTCTCTGTCATATCTGCTATGCAGCCAGTTCTTCACTGTCTCTGGGTCTTTATTGTGAAATTGCGAGTAAACCTCTACCAGAAGGTTGGCAGTTGTTCAATGCAGACAGAGTGTGAGGTACTCTGAGGAATTACATTCCCTTTACAAGGTTCCCGGGAGACACCAGCTCCTCACAATGCTCAGCATTCTGGGATGGACAGACTTGGACAGCTTTTCCAGCTGGGTGGACCTTCAGCATGAGAACAAATGCGCTGTTAATGTCTAACTAGTACAATGTCTCATTAAAATGTCCATAGTCTTACAAGAACAGAAAATGCTGGTAGTTCTCAGGAGGTCAGACAGGATCCTATGAAAGAGAAACAAATGTAACATTTTTGGACAAAGACTTGTTGATTTTTAGAAATATTTTTTTAACTGCTTGCCTCTTTCCAGAGTTCTACCACATCAATTTGGGGAAAATTGCCACAAGAAGTACAAGTGCAAGTTTGTTAGATTTTCTCCTCTGTACTTGTTCCACAGTTATCTGAGGCAGCTGTGACAACAATTATTGACAGTTTGTTCATGAGCCTACACCCATGAAATAATCGAATTGCAGCACTAAAATTCCTACCATCAACACACATTTGCTCTAAGCCAGCCTGAGCCACTGGAAGGACTCAGGTCAGAGATGCATTTGACATGGTAAAACGTTTTGGGGAGGGAGCATTTTGGAAATTGACTGGTGAAATTGTCTTGTTCAGTGTAAGACCATGAAGCAGAACCCATACAGTCTGATGAATAGGTGAGAGAATTGGTCCATCATTCATCTTTCCTTTTATTCCACATACAGACTTACCTCTTGAAACAAACACCTTTACACTTCCTTTCTCTACATCACAATTTCTTTGTTGTAATTTAATTGCTCCCTCCAAACACTCATCATTCTTGACAATATCAAGCAACCCCAATTTCTCTGCACCTTAAAATTTGATTGAAGCCTGACCTTCACTACTTCTGAATCAAGATTTACTATCATACACACAAAATAGACAAAAGTGGATTTCATTTGTTTGAAACATTACCCATCTGTACTGTTTTGTTGTACTCTGTATGGGGCATCTGGCTGGAATGCTCACAGAACAAACTATGTCACTGTACCTTGGTACATGTGAAAATAAACATCTGTTGTCTGACCTGCTGGTACCCTCAATATTTTCTGCTGTGATTTTGCATTTCTTGCATCAGCAATATTTTGCTTCGAGATAAACCATATTCACTTTACAAAACAGAAAGATGGCAAAATAAATCACGTTGAAGAGTTTCTAGAATAAGAGCCACTCTGATAGAGCAGATCTCAGAGGCACTGATGCAGGGGAAATCTTGCATATAAATAACACAGCAGCTCAATTATTGACTTCTTGAAAAGAACTCCATATCCTTATTATGTCTTTTCTTTCATCAAAAATATGTTATTGGGCTTTCAGTTTCATTACATTATTCTCATACCTCACTGCCCAAGTTACATTCTGAAATGTTTATCTCATATGTGATGATGTGACTAATACCCATTTATGTTTTGGTAGTTATTCTCCATTCCTAAGAATTAGTTATGAAGTTGTGATGTGCTAATGAACAGAAAGCAGACACAAAAGTCTGTTCAACAGGCTTTATTCTACATCAGCTTCCACAGAGCTGGCAGGGAGAATGCTGTGCAAAGCTTTGAGACTGACCTCGAGGGGCCGGATATAGCTTATATTCCGGAGGTTGATTGGCAGCCGATCGGGTGGGGCTTGGTCCATTCAGGTCGGCTGATTGACAGCTGAGCAGGTGTTGCCTTGTCCTCCAATGCTCTTCTGCAGGTACACAGGTTGCCTCCCGCAGTAGGTTAGTGGTGTATCACCACAGAAGTGAATATCGCTAGATAATTCAATGCAGCCAATGAAATGTTCATGATGGTTAGTTAGCTTGGATGTTTCTTTCTCTACTCGGGAACAATAAATTTCATTTAGGGAGGGCCTTAAAAGTATTGGACTGTCTGAAAATTGTATGCTCATGTTTACAGATAAAATTTGACATGGTGCTGCCTGAAGACATTTTGGGGCAGGCAACTAAAAAAAAATAGGATTTAAGGAGCATTAAAAATGAAGAGAGAGCAGTGAAGGGACAAGTGATAACGACTATTTACTTTATCTATCCCTCTCATTATTTTAAACCTCTAAGGCCCTCCCTCTGCCTCCTGCATTTCAGGGAAAGAAGTCTCAAACCATCCGATCTCACCTCATAGTTCAAACCAACCAGTCCCAGCACATCCTCATGAATCTTTTCTGCTCTCCAACTTCATATCTAATGACTGTCTAAACTGTGCACAATACTCCCAGAGAGATTTCACCAACATCTTGCACAGTTGTAACATGACCACTCTGCTCCTGTATTCATTGCCTTGATCAGATATTTCTTCACTAATCCCTTGACCTTTTTTTAAATAAAGGCACAAAATTAGTAACCATCCAGCCTTCCTCACCATGCTCAATGATGATGCAAAGCACCTTTGTCAGGGCTCATGTAATTTCTTCCTTCACTTCCCACAATGTCCAAGTATACACTTTATCTGCTCTCACAGATTTATCTCACTTAACACATACCAAGGCCTCCAGCACCTCCTCCTCTGTAATGAGGATTCTTTTCAAACAGACTTTGCTATTTATTCCATTAGTGTGGATATAGATGAGAAATACTCAGGACCTTGCCCATCTCCTGTAGTTCCATGCATAGATGACCTTGTTGATCTTTTCAGAGCTCTATTCTTTTCCTCGTTACTCTTTTTCCTTCAATATACTTGTGGAATCTTTTGCAATCCTCCTTACTTTATCTGCCAGAACCATCCCTCCTTGTTTGCCTCTTAAGCAACTTGCCACATCCTCTTTTCTTCTGCTTTCAACTATCTAGAACTGATGCCTCTTTTTTCCTGACCAGGGTGACAATATCTCTGGTCATCCAGCTCCCCAAACTTTGCTAGCCTTGCCCTTCACGATAACAGGAACATGATGGCCCTGAACATTCCTTATATCTTTTTTAAAAAAATCTCCCTTCACTTGTAAACTGCTTCTCCCCAAGCAACCATTGCAAGATAAGATCTGATGCCATGCTTCAATTCAGCACTTTAAATTGTGGATCAGGCCTATCTTTTCTTCCATAAGCAGAGGAAGTGGGAGAGGAGAAAGAAACGAAGCATGCACTGTGATGCTCTGGTCTCCTCCAACATACCCGTCCCCAACTTGCACAAGATATTTCTTCCCCCTTACTAGATATTGTCCAGGCCTGCAAACCTCTCCCTTGCTGAAGCAGCTGCTTGGAACCTCAGAGTTTACTTGATTTTGCTCCAGGGATGCACAATGCTGATTGCTCCTCTCACCCAAAGCCTGTCACATAGCCACAAAGGCTGGTTTGGTGAGTGGTTTTACTGGTCTGCTCATGGGAAGTTTATTCCTGGTCTATTCAAGTTGAGTTGCTTTATGTCAGTTGGTTAACCTCAATTGGAAACATCTGTGTTGTTCAGTGCTGACTGAATCCAATTGCAACCTGACTGTAAATTCACAGGATTACATTCAGAAAACTTGATTGAAATAAAACAAAAAAAATCAGAAAACTTGTTCAGGTCAGGAAGCATTGATGAGGAGAAGCATTGTTAGCATTTTCATTGTAAGATTATGACCCGAAAAAATAACTCCATTACTCTCTTCATGGATGCTGCTTGATACGAAGAGCATTTTTCAGCACATTTTGTCCTTATTTCAAATTCCTAGTGTCCAGAGAATATTGATTGTATAAATGTATCTGTGAGCTGAAAAGACCAAGGCTTTGGAGGATGAGTACAAACATAGCATGTCATACAAAAAAAAACACGAAGTTCAGATCTAACAAAGTTATGAGCTTGGATGGAAACTCTTAAGAGGATAATAATTTTCTTATGATTCAACTGGTCACTATGACCATCCTGACTTGGAAATATATTACCATTCCTTCATGGTTGCTGGGTCAAAACCCTGGAACTCCTTCCCTAATAGTTTTGTGTGTGCACCCACTTGTCAAGGGCTGCAGCAATTCAAGAAAGCAGCTCAACACTATCTCCCAAGGGCAATTTGATATGGGAAATTAAATCCTGGCTCAGCCTGTGAAGCCCACATCTCTTGAATTGATAAAAATAAAGGCAAAATGAATGAGGCCTTCACAAAGCATCACCTTTCAGAGCCTTCAGGAAAACTCATCTCCTAAGATGAGTGATTATTCCCATTTCCTCACATTTATGTTTTGCATCATGAGAACAGAAGACTTTATCTGTTCATAGGCCGCCGCCCCCCCCCCCCCCCCCCCCCCACCCCACTGCAGGTTCTGACAGAAAAGAAAAAAGCGTTTGGGGAGATATTTTCCTTTGGAGGGTCCACAAACACTCAAGAATATCAACTTTTTTTCTTCCAATTTGTAATTGCAATTGTCTGGAAGTCTGGAATACGTTTCCACCAAAATAGGTTCATACTATTTCAAATGAAAAGCAAGGTGCTTATTTAGTGGAAGGTAAAATTGGCCAATTTGGAGAGGATGGTTAGAATACAGTCTCTCTCACTGGAAAGTCTTAAAAAAATGATTGCAAACAAGTTCTGCTGATGAGCACATTGAAGGCTGCTCAACACTTACAACATTTCACTTAAGAAACTTATAACTTATTGTTCTTTGTTTGAATATTGACAATCAACTCAGTATTGATAAATGTTAGAATTTGCACCTGAACAACATATCAACATCTTACTATCTGTGATTCAGGGAAAATAGTTTATGGAATGACTTTTGAAAGTGGCTTGTGTGATCAATTTAACCCAGTGGTTTTCAAACTGCTCCCCCTAAACTCACATTCCGCCTTAAGCAATCCCTATGCCATAGGTGCTCTGTGATTAATAAGGGATTGCATAAGGTGGTATGTGAGTGGAAAGAAAAATTTTGAAAACCACTGTTTTAATCATACCTAATTGACTCACGGTTTCATAACTCCAAAGTAAATGGGCCAATGACAATTTTACTCAAGCAACATATTTCAGTAACAATTGGGTCGAGAGCAGTGGTTCTCAACCCTCCCTTCCCACTCACATACCACCTTAAGCAATCCCTTACTAATCACCAAACACTATGGCATAGCAATTGCTTAAGGTGGAATGTGAGTTTAGGGGCAATTTGAAAACCATTGATCTAGCCCTCTTCAAATAAAAATGTTGTGCACTGTTGTATTCAGTGCTTTTTATTTAGATACCTCCACGTTGAAGAAACTAAAAGCAGATAGGAGACAATATTGCAGAGCCCCTTTGTTCAGTCTACAGGGCTGACCTTCGCCTTCCATTACTTTAATTCTTCATCCCACTCTCACTTGAACTTTTGACTTTCTCCAACACATGTCTTTCTCTTGGACACACCCTTCAGGCTTTTTACTCTCTCTTACCCTCTCATAACCTTTTCATTTCCAGTCACCAACATAACATGAACCACCTAGACTTCTCCACTTCCTTCACTTTCAGTTCTGGTTGCCTCATTACAGGAAGGATGTAGAAGCTTTGGGGAGGAGAACAGATATAATTTAGCAGGATGTTGCTTGGATTGGAGAACATGTCTTAAGAAGCAAGGTTGACAAAGGTAATCCTTTTCTCTTGGGAGTGACAAAGGATGAAAGATAACATAATAGAACTATGTAAGATTATGTGGGACATGGATAGGGTCAACAGCTAGCAAACACCAGAGGTCATCTAACTAAGGGGGTGAGTGGAGGAAAGGTTAGGGAGATGTCAGGGTTTTTATTTTACAGGGTGGTGGGTACCTGGAATGCATTAGTGGGGAGAATGGTGGAAGCTAATACAATTGGGACATTTGAAAGATGCATAGATTGATGTAAGAAAGAGTTATAAATATGAGATAGGGAAGGATAATATTGTCATCGAGTAGGTTTACATAGGTCAGCACAACATTATAGGTTGAAGAGCGTATACTGTGCTGTAATGTTTTATGTTCACATACTTCATCCTCACCAGCTCTGAAGAAGGAACCCTCAATTCACTCTACGTCAATCCCAATATTGTCATCAAATGTCAATGAAAGTGCCATTTATACTTTTTTTCTCACTCCACTCTACGTTCCCCCAGAATGAATAGAGGAAGAGTTACTTTGGACCTTATATTTTAACTTATCAACCTCTGCATTCAACACATCATTTATTTTCATTTCCACCAGCAGCAATGTGATCCCACCACCAGTCCCTTCTCCCCCTCCCCACTCCTTTCCATAGGGACCACTCTTACTGTGACTTCCTGGCACATTTGTATCTTCCCATCCCATGGCACTTACCCCAATCCATAAGAGGTGCAGCATCAGTTCTTGCACCTCCTCCATTACCACCATCCAGTAACCCAAGTAGCCCTTCCTTGTATGGAAAGGATTCATGTGCACCTTGAACCTCATCGACTATATTTGGTACTTGGGGGGCGTGGCAAGATGGCGTAAGGAACAGACGTGCCTTCCAGTCCTCTCCTGACTCGTTATTGTTTTGTCTATGTGCCCGTTAAAACTTTTTAAAAGCCTAGAAATAGTTAGAAGTGTTGAATCAATTTCTAATGGTACAACTGCTGAAAAGAAGTTAAAAAAAATAGCAACAGATCGTTAAGAAACTGCATTTCCCGAGGTTATCTGAGCCTACCTGTATACAAGAAGCCAGGACTCAGCGTGGAATGGATCCAGGAAGAGAGCTCCACTCTTCATCGGTAGGGCTCTTTAAAGATGGCGCCCAGCAGCCCTTGGAACAAATGGCTAGCCAGGCGTGTGCGCGTGAATCAACGCCCGCTGTGAGCATTGTCAGTGAATCCTTGACAGCTGGAACAGCTGGGATGCTGCCAGCTGAAGACCCGACTTTGAAAAGTCGTTCACCGATTGATGTAGCGGTGACGCTGCGAAATGCACCACCAGTAATGAAGACTTCAACAGACATCGATGTAATGAAGGCATTTGATATAATATGGGTTAAGGATAACCCTGGCCATTAGCCTCCAGATACTGCTGAGGAGGTTGTGGCAGGGGTTTCCACACGTAGTCATACTATAAGAAAAGCAGTTAAACCAAAGGAAATAGAAGACCCTTTTGGCTATACAGAAACAGCAAGATCCTACTTTGCCTGAATCTATTCCAGTAGATATGCTTATTAAGAATCTTGAATCTAAGTTATCCTCTACAATAAAAGAAATAGGTAAGGCTTTAGTTCAAGTTAATACTAAGCTTAATACTTTGGTGGACATTAATACCCAACAGATGGTTGATTATAGAGATTTTAAGCTTGAAACGAGTGAAAGACTTGATGTTTGTGACCAAGGCATAGACGAGGTACGAGATCAAATACAAGATGTAAATAAAACAATTGAAACTTTACAAATTCAGAATAAAAATTTAGCGAAAAAGGTTGATTATTTGGAGAATCAATCTAGACGGAATAAAATAAAAATTGTTGGTTTGCCAGAAGATATGGAAGGATCAAATCCAAGAAAATTTTTCACTGAATGGATTCCACAAGTGTTAGGACAAGATAAGTTTCCGGAAGGTTTAATATTGGAACGTGCCCATAGAGCTTTGAGAAGAAAGCCTTTTCCAGGACAAAATCCAATACCTGTTCTGGTTCGTTGTTTAAATTATTATGATAGAGAGACAATTCTGCGTGTGGCTATAAGAAATGCACAACAAAGAAGATCTCCCTTGATGGTTCAGAACAATCGTGTTTTTTTTATCTGGATTTGAGTCAAGAAGTTATGTCTCAATGACATGAATTTAATCCTGTGAAAGAAGTGTTGTGGAAAAAAGGATATAAAGCAACATTTAGATACCCTGCAGTATTGAAGATTTTTCAAGATGGCTATCAACCAAAATTTTTCGATAACCCTAAGGAAGCTATGGACTTTGCTCAATTGTTGTCAATTACGCAATTTCAGGAAAGACGTAGTCCACCACGGTCTCCAAGGAGAGTGGAGACGCAAGATGGGAACCGAATTCCAAGAAGAAATGGAGACAATGGTGGTCAGAGTGATAAAGCTGATTAAAAAAAAATTCTGAGAAGATTTTAGATAATGATGATAGTTTAATGTGAAACGGGAGTTGGGAGAGGGAGTTGGGCGGGCATCATTTTCAAGAAGTCATCAGCTACATGTGAGTTATCTCACACCCAATACCTTGTGGGAGTTACCGCATTGAGCGGTTGAGACAGGAGGAGGCGGTTGCAACCTCCTACCTGTTTTTTTTTCATTAATTTTTGGATTAAGGAGTGAAGTTTTTTTAAATTATTATCTTTAATTTTTTTTTCTTTTCTCTTTTTGTAGTTTTAGGAGGGGATAAGGGGAGGGGGTGTTTTTATTTTTTTCCCCCTTTTTTTCTTTTCTTTTTTTCCCTTTTTTTCTTTTTTTTCGCTTTCTCTTTTTCTTTGTGTTATTGTAAGTAATGTCTAAACTTAAGTTTGCCTCTCTTAATGTTCAGGGTTTAAATAATCCTATTAAGCGTAAGAAAGTACTTGCTTACTTAAAAAAATTAAAAGTTAATGTGGCTTTTTTGCAGGAAACTCATTTAACAGATAAGGAACATTTGAAACTTAAATGTGAATGGGCTGGACAAGTTTTCTATTCTTCATTTAATTCAAAGGCAAAAGGAGTGGCAATTCTGGTGCATAAGAATTTACCATTTCAGTTACAGAATGAAGAGAAAAATGGAGGAATATTATTAAAACTGAATTGTACAATTTTTAATGAGGCTTGGACTCTGCTTGATGTTTATGCTCCAAATATTGAAGATACAGCTTTTATTGTAGATGTGTCTTTATTACTTGGACAAGCAAATTCTAATGTGATGATTGGGGGAGATTTAAATGTGGTATTGGAGCCTTTATTGGACAAGTATCCAAGAGTAATTAAGAAATCTAAGATGGCAGTACAAGTGACTAATATGACAAAAGATTTGAATTTAGTTGACATCTGGCGAAGACTTAACCCTACAGAGATTTTTTCTTTTTATTCTTCACGTCATAATTCCTTTTCAAGAATTGATTATTTTTTAATCTCAACACATTTGCAGGATAAGGTTACATCTGTGGATTATAAGGCAAGGTTGGTCTCAGATCATTCATTATTATTATTAGAATATCAGAGTTCATAAGATGTTCAGAGAACTCCAAGATGGAGATTTAACACTATGTTATTACAAAAACCAGAATTTATTAGTTATTTAAAAAAACAAATTGAGGATTTTATTAGTAATAATATTAACTCTGTTTCCAGTCATTTTGTTTTATGGGATGCAATGAAAGCTTTTTTACAAGGTCAAATTATTAGTTATGCATCCAAAGTAAAGAAAGAGAGAATTAGAGAAATTGAAGATTTAGAGAAAAAGATAACTGTTAGTGAAAAAGAATTTCAAAAAAATGCTACTGAAATGCAAAAGAACCAATTAATTATTTTAAAATTAAAGTATAATGAATTACAAACATATCGATTTGAATGTTTAATGAATCGAACTAAACATAAGTTTTATGAATGGGGTGAGAAAGCTCATAAAGTTTTTTCATGGCAGTTAAAAAAAGAACAATTATCCAGGATTATACCAGTAATTAGAAAAAAATCGGGTATTACTTTTAGACAAAAAGAAATTAATGAGGAATTTTGAAATTTTTATAAAAAATTATATGCGTCTGAGTGTAAAGATGTAAGTGAAGATGCAATAGATTCTTTTTTGAAAATATTAATTTGCCACAGCTGAATCAAGAAGATAGACAAGAGTTGGATAAATCTTTTACAGAAAATGAAATTGAAATGGCCATAAGAGTTATGCCAAATGGAAAGGCACCCGGTGAAGATGGGTTTTCTATAGAATTTTATAAAACTTTTTATGTTGATATATCTTCTATTTATAAGAATGTAATACAGCAAATTTATAAAACTTTTCAATTACCTGAATCTTGTTCTAATGTAATAATTACGGTTATACCAAAAAAAGATAAAGATCCTCTACAGGTTTCTTCTTATCAACCAATATCATTGTTAAACATAGATTATAAAATTGTAGCTAAAGTTATGGCTAATAGATTGGCTTAATATTTACCTAAAATAATACATAAAGATCAAACAGGATTTATAAAAAACAGATATGCGTCTGATAATATTTTGCGACTAATTACTTTGATAAATAAATTTAAATCTCAAATGAATGATCAAATAATGGTTTCATTAGATGCAGAAAAGGCTTTTGATAGAGTGGAATGGAAGTTTTTATTTAAAGTACTTGAGAAATTTTGTTTTGGTTCTTCGTTTATTGGATTGATAAAGGCTTTATATAATAGTCCAAAGACTAGAGTTGCTACTAATGGACAGATCTCAGAATATTTTGATTTAACAAGGTCTACTAGACAAGGATGTCCATTGTCACCTGCTTTATTTGCTATAGTTATTGAACCTTTGGCACAGTTAATATGTCAAAATGAAAATGTTAAGGGTATGTGAGTTTTGAATGAGGAATATAAGATTAATTTATTTGCCGATGATGTTTTATTATACCTGGTGGACCCTGATATTTCTTTACCAGCAATTCAAGAATCTTTAGAAAATTATGGTCAATTATCTGGCTATAAGGTAAATTGGGCTAAAAGTGAAATTTTGTTAATTTGTAAAGATGATTATTTGATATATAAAAATATTACAAAATTGAAGTGGACAAAACAAATTAAATATTTGGGAATTAATGTCAATACAGAATATCAAGATTTATATTCAATTAATTACCTTCCCTTAATAAAAAAGATTAAACTAGACTTGATTAGGTGGAAGGACTTACCTTTAGGTTTATTGGGGAGGATTAATACTATAAAAATGAATATTTTTCCTTGAATGCAATATTTATTTCAATCAATTCCTTTTTTTTAAGTTTTTTTTAAGGATTTATACAAAGCAGTTAGAGAATTTTTATGGAAGGGAAAATTTTCTAGGGTAGCAATGAAAAAATTGATGTGGGACTTTCAATTTGGAGGTTTGAAATTACCTAATTTTCAATATTATTATGAGGCAGCTCAATTTAAATTTCTTAGTGCACTAATGAATATGGAGGATCCGCCCAGTTGGGCAAAGATAGAACTGGCAGTTATTTTAGAAAAATCTCCACATGAATTTTTGTTTCGATGGAATAAAAATTTGTTACGAACTTATGATGTACCAATATTGAAACATTTATTGAATCTATGGACGAGTAAACTTGATAAAATGGGGCTTAAAAATAAATGGTCTGGGCGATTGCCATTATATAATAATCAACTTGTTCCTTTTACGGTCTCCAATATCACTTTGAAACAATGGGAAAGGAAAGGAATAAAAAACTTATCTGATTGTTTTTTTGAAGGACATTTTTGTTCTTTTGAGGAATTACAAAGGAAATTTGGTATTAGTGGAAATTCTGTATTTGTGTACTATCAGTTAAGATCATTTGTAAAACAGATATGTGGTCGGCAAATGACTTTATTGCCCGAAACTAGCTTTGAGAAATATGTACTTTCAATACCAAAAAAGGGGTATATATCTGATTTGTATTGTATTCTACAAGAAAATGAAAGTAAGAAAGATTGGGATAAAGATAAGTTGAAATGGGAAAAAGATTTAGGTTCTACAATAGCTGAAGAAGCTTGGATGGAAATTTGTCAAAACAGTATTCGGAAATTGGTTAATACTAGATTAGCGATGATTAATTATAATTTTATACATCAATTATACTTAACACCAGAAATATTAAAAAAAATTGGTCTTAGTAAGTCAGATTGTTGTTTTCGTTGTGACCAGACAGCCAGTACTTTTTTACATGCTGTCTGGTCCTGTGACCGATTGCAACAGATTTGGAAAGGTATTCAATCTATATTTAATAGATTATATAATATTTGTGTTGTATTAGATCCTGATATATTTTTATTAGGGAATATGCAATCATTAATTGATTTAGGATTAAATAATTATCAGATTTCTTTTATCTATTTAGCTTTAGCAGTGGCCAAGAAATGTATAGCGTTTACTTGGAAAGATAGAAATATACTAACTTTGGACAGGTGGTATTTAGAGATGAAGTCTTGTTTAATTATGGAAAGGATATCTTTTTCAATCCAAGATAAGATGTCTTTTTATAAGTTGAAGTGGATTCCATTTGTTAAGTATATGCAATTAAGTTTGATTTAAGTATGCTCTTAGATGTGATAATTTAGATCTGATAAATATTTTTTTAAATTAATTTTATTTGTCATATTTTCCTTTTTTTGTGTGTGTTTTTTTAAATACACTAATTTTACTAATTCTTCACTCTTTAGTTTGCGGGAGGGGAAGGGTGGGTTTTTTTTATATATATAGATTTTTAGTTGTATATGTAGGGAGGGTTAGATTGAATTAAGTTAAGTTATTAATGTTGTATTGTAATTATATTATTTTATTTTATATCTTTTCTTTAAATGTAATCTTTTTTTTTATTCCTGTGATAAAACCTTTAAATAAAGTTTTAAATAAAAGAAAAAAGACTATATTTGGTACTTCAGACACAACCTCTTCTACATTGGTGAGACCAAACACAGTTTTGAGGATAGTTTTGTAGAGCATCTATGTCCTGTCCACAGTGGCCATCCTGAGCTCCCAGTTACATACCATTTCATTTCTCCACAGTTAGCTGTCTATCTTCGGCCTTCTCCAGTTTCCTCTCTTCTTCTGAGCTACCTTTGTTCTTCCCCTCCCACCCCCCCATTCTATTTTTGTTCCCTTCCCCTATTTAGGTCCATCTGGTCCTAATACCTCTCATTATACAACCATCTGCTCCTCCCTCTATGACTCATCTTTCACCTGGCCACTTTCTCTTGTCTCCTCTACCTTTATTTGGTGCCTGCAAATCAATTGCCTCAGTCCATCATAATTTTCCAATCCCTGACCAGCTCCTGTTAAACTCTTCCCTCACTCACGTCATTACGATTGTTCAGTCTTGATTGAAGTGCTCTGTCCCAAAACATTGACCATTTTATTTCTCCCACTGAAGCTGTTCAACCCACTGAGTTTCTCCAGAGCTTGTTTGTTGCTCCAGATTCCAACATCTGTACTCTTGTGCTTGAAATTGTGTGCTTTGATGAAAAACCGGCATCTTAAGTCTACAAAAAGAGAGTTTTCATTGCTTGAATGTGTTCCACCTCACTGAAACTTAGTGTGTATGGACTGTGACCACAGCCATTGCTCGGGATCCAGGCAAAATAACTGAAGACAGATAGTAGCTGCAGGAAAGGGATCTGGGTGGTGGAATGCAACCACAAGCATAGGTTGATGAGCATACCGGATAGTAGTGTAGGTTAAAATGTAGACAGGGAAGTACACCTAAATGTCTTTTTGGAGACCACAAGCACTTAGACACCACTTGCAGCAAGAACAGACCTTGACAAGCAAAAAAAAAACATGAATAAAATTTCATTATTCAGGTAATTGCTCTGAGTTGGGTTTTTTTTCAAAGAATGCAATGCATTTAATTACACAGCACATTACAGATGGTTTTAGCATGGAAGAAGTTTGTTCAGGTTCATTCGAACTCTATCCAAGAACAGTCCACCAAAGACACTCCTTTCTGCACTCAAAACATGACTAGGTTTAAATTTTCCTTGTTTCAATGAGTGGTCATTGAACTTTCAGTTCAAGTTTATTATCAGAGACAATCTGACAAAACAGCAACTCTCCAGGCTATGATGCACATACAATACACAGTTTTCTGCATGATGGAGCTATTTTTGTGTAGTGGAGAATATATGAACTATTTCTTCCTGAAGTCCACAATCATCTCCTTTGTCTAGTCCACTTTGAGTCTCGGGTTGATATTTTTTCCTAAACTTTACACCTTTCATCTCCTTTCTGTAATGCAATTCATCATTGTTTCTGATTGTATGATCCGCAAATATGATGATTCTGTTGGAACTGAATCTGGGAGTGCAGTCATGATCAGCAGAGTAAACAGGAGCAGGCTGAGCACACAGCCCTGAGATGCACCAGCGCTCAGTGTGATCATTGCTGTCAACCCAGACAGGCTGTGGCTTTTTGGTCAATGTCCAGAGTCCCATCAAGGACAGAATATCCACCTCTGAGGCATGATCATGCTGAAATTGATGAACAATAGCCTGGCGTACGAGGCTTCATTCTCTAGGTGGGTTAAGACGGTGAAAGGTCAAGACTATTAGCAATAATTGGGGTTTAACTCCATTTCATCTTCTCACCTTGAGTTCTTTTGCCTACCATATTCGTTCACTGTTCTTCAATTCTTGACCGCTCCACAATAGGAACAGCATTCAATGCACTCTCTGACTTGAAACCTCCTCTATTCCAAGGAGAAGAAATGCATTTCCTCCCATTTATTCACATAACTAATGTTCCTCACATCCTTTGAAACATTTTCGTAAATTTTCACCGCACCTTGTCAAGTCTTAATAATTTCTTTCCTCTCGTTTCCATAACTGGATATTGAATTCCAGTTGTGACTAATGCAATACTTTATAAAGATTCACCTTAACTTTCTTGTTCTTGCATTTCTGTTCACTATTTGTGAAGGCCAGGGTCCCATGTGCACTTTTTATCACTAGCCTAACTTGCCCTGCCATGTACAAAAATGCCCCAATTACAAAAAGCAAAAATCAGCAAATGGTAGAAATAGAGTCAATCAGAGATCATGGAGCAGGTCTTTTGGCCCAATTCATCCATGCTGGCCAATTTGGCATTCTGGGCCATTTCCTGTTTAGCCCTTCCTGACTAATGTATTTTAAATGTCAAAATTGTACCTGCATATTGTAAGGTAAAACATCATGAGATGGGAATGTGTAAGGAGTTACCCTGTACAGGGCTGTAACAAGATGTGAATGCATCCTTGTACTTACAAGATAAGAGAGACATTGATGGATTGAGAGGCAGGAAGCTAGCAGGGAAAGGATAGCAACAGTTTTAGTCATTGGACAAGTAATGATATGATGATGTTCTAAGCATGTATCCAAGGGTATAAAAAATCACCATTTTGCAGATAACGGCAGAATGCATTCTCCGACTAACATTGTTAGTCGCAAGTGTTACAATCCGGTAATAAAGAACAAAGAACCCTGATTTCGACTCAGTCTGGTGTTTGTCTCACTCATTCATGAACAAAGCAGACCTAACAATATACAGTTTCCTCTGACAGATTGTTCTAGACACAACCACCATCTGAGTGAAATAAACTGTCTCTCATTGCCTTCTAAATCTCTCCCATCTCACATTAAACCCAAGCCCTCTAGATCCAGAATAATCCACCCTGGAAAGAGACAGAGAATTTGATTTATCCTTGGCCATCCTGATTTTATAAGTTTCAGATGTAATAAATCTGAGATAAAAATGGAAATTGCTGGAGATACTCAATAGGTCAGGCAGCAGCTGTGAGGAGAAAACCAGAGATAATGATAGAAGAAATTTAGCTTAGAAAATAGACATATTTTGTGCAAATAGAGGGAAGGGTGCAAAGTCCAAAGGGAATGTAGAGACCAAGAGAAAATGAACAGCACAGATTGGAGTGAACTAAGAGAGATCATAAAGGCTTTTTAATTCCAGTTTATACAATTGAAGGAGGAAAATAAAAAGACAAGGAAACCTTGCTGGAAATGTGAAATAAAGGGGAGCTAGCAAATTGGACAGCATCAGGGGAGAGAGCAACAGCCAATGCTTTAATCATCAATAATGCACCCCCTTCCCATGAAACTGTCAGTCATCTCCCCAACAGGCTGATCTCTCTGCTCTTGTCACCATTTTTGTATTATAGCAGTGGTCCTCAACCTTTTTCTTTCCACTCATGTACTGCTTTAAGTATTCCCTATCCCATAGGTGCTCTGTGATTAGTAAGGGATTGCTTAAGGTGGTATGTAGGTGTGAAGAAAAAGTTTGAAAACCACTGTTTTAATCATACCTAATTGACTTGTTATGTGCATGGTTTCATAACTCCACAGGAAATGGACCAATGACAATTTTTCTCAAGCAAAATATTTCAGTAACAATTGGGTCTAGATCAGTGAATCTCAACCTTGCCAGTGGTATGTGAGTGGGGAAAAAAAGGTTCAGAACCACTGTATTATAGCTGCTATTATATTGTTTCTTCTTATTCTTCCTTCCAAATGTAACACTTCACATTTCATCTGCCACCTATTTGCCCACTCTGCCTGCTTTGCTTAAAATCTATAGCTGTTTATTTGTTCAGTTTAGAAAGAGTTCTGTTCATTCAAGTCTAAGCTATTTTGAGGTCTTAAGACAAGCAGTAGTTTGAGTCATGACCCTGGGGATCTCCACTGTCTACTTCTTTCCCATCCAAAATGCAACCTTTCATCTCCTGTCTCTGTTTGCATGTCAGTTTCATCCACACGCTGCTCCTGAGTGAATCGTCTCCAACAGTTTTGGTGCAAAGAGAAAGGATTAAAGAACATTGTGCCTCTGATGCAAATGAAAGAATGATTGCAGTAATAGAGGTAATGACCAGCTTGTGTTGAACAATAAAAAAACAATTGCCAAGGATGCTCAGAAATGCTCAGCAGATCAGGAAGTATTCTTCAAAACATTGAGAGCTACACCATGAGAACATGGCCATCAGCCCAACAAATCGGTGTTGAACATTCAAGCAACAATTTACATTATTCCTCCCCAAACCTATTTTATGCTGTCCAAATATTACTCTGGACAATTTACAGTGGCCAATTAACCTAGTACCGCATACCTGTTTTTAGGATAAGAGACAGAAACTATGGAATCTATATAATCACAGAGAGAACAAGCAAACTGCACACAGATAACTCCTGAGGGCACCATTAAACCAAGGTATCTGCAACTGTGAGGAACTGTTCGAGAAGTTGTAGCAGTCTATGGTCATCTATTCACTGCACCATGGTGGTGTCATCTGGGACTGTACCATGTTGTGGTCATCTGCACGTTGTGCCATGAAGTGGTCATCTGGGACTGTACCCTGGTGTCATCGTCCGCTCACTGTGCCATGGTATGGCCATCTGAGACTGTATCACAGTGTTGTTATCTGCTTGCTGTACCATGGAGTGGTTGTCTCAGACTGTACCACAGTGTGGTCGTCCACTCACTGCACCATGGTGTGGTCATCTGCTCGCTGTACCATGGTGTGGTCGTTTAGGGTTTACCACAGTGTGGTCGTCTGCTCACTGCACCACAGTGAGGTCACCTGCACGCTGTGCCATGGTTTGGTCATCTGGAATTGTACCACTGCGTGGTTGTCTGGGACTGTACAAAAACCTAAAATTTTCAGTCGTCTTTTGAATATGCCAAAGAACTTCTGCTGTGTTGACTGACTGTTCTCATGCAGGATTGTATTTTCTCCACTGTGAATGTCTTTCTTGCAGACCTCCTCTAGCAATAACTCTGAATACTGTTATTCATCCTAGTCTTGAAAGCATGACACCAAGGGTACATGAAAACAATTGCTGTCACATCCTTCGAGTGATATTCTAACTACACTCATTCAAACTTCATAAAGCCCATTTGTGTCTGCTTCTCTCTGCCAATTTCAATCACACGTTAATGAACACTAATCCAAATCTGTACCAATTGGTTAAACAATCAAGAGATCCTGATGCCATTAAAATGTGCCATCTCTAAAGATCACAAAATAATTCAGTTTTACTCCAAGGCCAGTGAGCAATAGGCTGTGAAATTTCTAACTTAGGAATGAGAGGTGAAACAGAATATTTAATTAAATTTCATCACTTAAAGAAGACATTAAAAAAAGAGCTGCTAACATCTTGTGGCACAGTTGAAAGAAACTCAGGATTTCTGTCAATCTGTCAACCAACTTGCATTGTAACATGACATTGGGTGTTGATTGTGGGAACCTTTTGTGAAGAAAAATGGCTGTAGAATTTCCATCTTCAAAAATTGCTTTCTTGACTGTAGGCCACCCTGAGGTATATGAAAAGTGGTCTGTTAATGATTTTTTTTAAACAGTTGAAGCACACTAAGAAGAACCAGAACAGAGTGGGGTGACAGCACATTCACTTTGCTAGGATTTCATTCTAATGATGGTTGAATTTAGAAAGGGAAGGCCAAGGGACCATTCACCTGTCTTCAATGAGGGAATGGTGGTGGAGAGAGTTCCTGGGAATTCATATTATCAAAGGACCTCTCCTGGAGCCAGCATTTGGAGGCAAGCATAAAGAAGGCACACTAACGTTTCTACTTTCTCAGAAGTGTGAGGAGATTTGGCATGCCATCGAATATCAAAATTCCAGAATTGCATTGTGGAATTGATACTGACTGGGGTTGCATAATGGCCTGGTTTGATAATTCGAGTTCCCGGGAATGCAGAAAGCTCCAGAGAATGGGAAATGTAGCCAACCTCTAGGCTTCGCTTGCTATGACCTTTCTGCACTTTGCTTTCTTCCTCCACATCCTGATCCTTTCCTCCACAGCCTCCCCTCTTCCTCACCCCTCTGCCCTTTCACTTTGTCACCTTTCTGCCTCCTCCATCTGATCCAGGCTTTCTCCCACCTTCACAATTTGCCTCGCATCTTCCTGTCTCCCAGAAGAACCTGCCCTTGGTTTGGCTATCACAAAAACTTTCACTCTGTTTGTTTGATCAATGGACAATGTTTTTTTTTGATGTAAAAATGACAACAAAAGGTCAAAACCACCTGCCAGTAAACCCAGTCTGATTCCTGTGACCTGATTTTGACATCTTCATCAAAAGCTTTTTCATTCTCACTACCACTTGGTAAATTTTGCTGTTTCTTATACAGCTGAGCACAGTATGGAAAAATCCACTCCATGTTATCCTCATTGTCAGATACAAGGTAAATCACAGTCCAATGGTCTATCCTTTTGAGAAGGCAGATTTTAAATCAGATAAGCCTCAATGTGTGAATTGCATTTGTATAAATGTGCTTTGTACTCCATTGGTACAATATCGATGCGCATTATTGCAATGAATGACATTGTGTTATAATTTGTTGTGTTAGATATTGTGTGTGATTTGATAGAATGTCATGAGTACTGTACACTTTGCGATCCCTTTTAGAATATAGTTTTGCCTACATTGGCATGGAGCTGTGGGTTGGATTTTGAGGTTTGTACAATGAAAAATTTGCATCCCATGATCTCAAAGGAACATGGAGTTAAATTAAATGAGATACATCTGGCAAAACTGGGTTTTCATAGCTTTTCTCTTTGTTTTCTCTTTGGATATATTTCCATGTGATCAGAGGGTGAAGGAGTGCTCTTTCATGAAACTTAAAAGTGAGGCATCATCTGGCCTCTGAAATGGATGTTAAAGACATTATGGCACCATTTCAAGGAAGAACTGGAGTTATCTCTAGTGTCTCGTTTTTATTTATCCCTCACTCAATGTCATTTGAAACAAAAGACGTAAGTGTAAGTCCAGTGAAAATTAATGAGTCTGGTTCCTCACATGGCAGGAAAAAAACAAAAAGTGCAAGAAATACACAGTAGGTCAAGCAGCTTCAGAAAAGAGAAGCAAGTTGATACTACAGTCTGAGGTTGAATGCAATGCTCAACTGTGGTGGAGAAACTCAGTTAGTCACACAATATTGTGTGACAGAGGTCTCAGGTCCATGATGAAGGACTAAGGTTTGCGGTGAAAGGTTTGGGTCCTTGACGAAGGATTTGGGACTGTGACGAAGGGCTTGGGACTGTGATTAAGGTTTTAGGTCCTTGAGGAAGGGTTCGGGTCCATGACGAAGGCTCAGGTCTGTGGTGAAAGGCTCGGATCCTTGACAAAGGATTCAGGACTGTGACAAAGGGCTTGGGTCTGTGCCGAAGGTCTTGGGTCCTTGAGGAAGGGCTCGGGTCCATGATGAAGGGCTTGGGTCTGTGACAAAGTGTTCTTGACAAAGGGCTTGTCCTTAATGAAGGGTTCGGGTCCTTGATGAAGTGATCGGGTCCGTGATGAAGGGCTAGAGTCCTTGAGGAAGGGCTTGGGACTGTAGTGAAGTGCTCGGGTCTGTGGCGAAGGGCTCAGGTCTGTTATGAAGGATTCAAGTCCAAGATGAAGAGCTAGAGTCCTTGAGAAAGGGCTTGGGTCAGTGACAAAGAGCTTGAGTCAGTGATTAATGGCTCAGGTCCAAAATATCGGTTACCCTTAATATCCTATTGTTGATGTGTGACCTCCAATGCTTCTCCAGCACATTTGTGTATTGAAATATTTCAAGGGAGCAGATTTGAAATTTTAATAACCTTTCTCCTATCCTCATTAACAAATTAATTGCCCATTGTCTTATTACTGTTGTTGGGAACTTGCTGAGGACCAATAATGCTCATATTTCCTGTGATACAAATGATTACACTTGAAGGAAGTGCTTCATTGATAAAAATACTAGAGGATGCCATGAGATGAATGAAGGCAACAGAACATCTTCTCTCTGATGTGAATTTAGTGACTATACTATATAAAGATTTTGGGGTAAAGTTTGCTGATGTGAGACTCATCAAACACTCATTAAATGCATCAGAATCTCTAGGATTTTTACTGGCATTGTAAGACTTAACTCATAATGCAAGTTCTGGTTCTGAAAGTGTTTTTTCAGTTATAATATTCAAATTTTACAAATAAATTTGCAATTATTTATCCATCCATTAATCTTAGAAAATGTTCCCCTCTCTCTGATTTTCTGTGCATGTTTACATTCTCTGACATGCAAAGCTTGGTTCTTATTCGGCACGACTTAGCAAACATCCTGGAATGTGAATGGTTGGCTGGGTACACCATTGGTTGTCCCATTCACACAAGTCAAAGGTGCCCTGTAGAAGCCACTGCATCTGAATGGCATTGGACTCTGTCTTAGATGCAATGTAAGAGTGCAGAAAATTTATTGGCCCATTTGAACACAATGAATGTTGAGATACTCACTCATCAAAGAAAGGTGAAATATAATATAAAGTCAAGCTGCTGTCAGGATGAATTGATACACAAGAGGGATCAAAGATGGATTTGCAAGTGAGTTTATTTCAAGATGCTGCGAATCATTCTACACAAAAAAGATGGCTGTCCTGGCATGTGCCCATGGTCACTTTACTTTTGAGTTTCTTTGACTCTCTCAGGTTTCTTTTATTCAATCTCTGATGTTACAAATTGAATCTTCAAATAATAGCCTTCTCATTGAGAGGCTCACTGGAAATTGAGTTTTGGTAGCAATTTAATGTCATGCACAAATGTTGGTTTTAATGAGAATTTTAATGAGAATTTTTTTTTTATTTGTATAGCTTCATTAAAACAAGAGTTGTGATTTCAAAGGGATGTGTTTATATTGTGAAATGTGAATGTGCTTGGGCTGGCTCTGTGGGGTGAAGAGCTAATAGGGAACTGGTATCAGTCACTTCCAGATTGGCACTTGAAATTTGTGATAACACGGACAATATTCACTGATAAATCTAATAAGAGAATCATGCATAGCTTCTTCCCAAAGAGATTCATGCGTAGCTTCTTCCCAAAGAGAATCATGCATAGCTTCTTCCCAAAGAGAATCATGCGTAGCTTCTTCCCAAAGAGATTCCAAAGGACACATGGCCCATGCGGAGTGGAAACACTGACTAAAATCCTATATAATTCCATGCAATTTTGGACCATTTTAGAATTGGCTAAGGAGAAAAAATTCCCTATCAAAGATTGGCATGGTTGACTTTGTGTGGAGCAGCAGATGATGGATGAGATTATTGTGGTGGAGATCATGGAAACCAAGAAATTTAAGAAAAATGAGTGTCAATGTCTTGGATCTCATACGAGTTTCCAGGGAGGAGATGGTTGGAGTGAATTAAGATGGATGATTCCCCAGCCTCTGACCATGCACACCCTTGGATCTTGTGGAGAGTGAGATAATACATTTCAGAGACCTTTGCAGAGATATCATGGATCATTAGGATCTCTTCTAGGGAAGGTGTGATCTGTAAAAAAAAACTCCTGGTGTTCTTCAGTAGTTGATGTTGATGTACCTTGTATATTAGTGATATGGAAGGCAGAAGTGTGGCAATCAGGCCAGCATCAGGGTAAGACTGAGAGTTAGCCTCTTCAGGCCTGTGCTCCCTACCATTTCACTCATAAATGTAAGATCACTAGAGATGAAAATAGATCACCTGAGGCTGCATCAGAATCAGAAAGAACTATAGGGCTGATTACAGAAAAGTGGTTCCTGGACTCCATTCCAGATTCAGTGATCCAGCTAAATGGCCTTATCTCCTTCAAGGCAGACAGAGATGTTGCTGCTCTGGCAAGACTCGAAGAGGAGGGCTGTATTTTCATCAGTGAGAACTGAGCCACAAATATCTCTGTTGTGATAACCATCTGCTCAACAGAGATAGTGTACCTGTTGATGAAATGCAGACCCTTCTACATGCCCAGGGAATTCTTGACCACACTGATTGCCACAGTTTAGGTTCTGTCTTCAGCAAACAAGCTTGATGGTGCATTCTGTGAAGTACACACATCCTACCTTGAAGGTGCCATGATTGCAGCTGGTGACATCAACTATGTCAAGCTGAAAACAGCATGTGAACCACCACAGAGGAGGGAACAGCCTGGATCGGGTGTATACCAATGTCCCTGGTGTACAAGGCTGTCCCTCAGCCCCATCTTGGATACTTGGACCAGATATCCATTCTGCTCAACAGTGCTGGCAAAATGAAATAAGTCAGTTTGCTAGGAGGCCAGAATGTGGTGGAAGTGGGATAAAGCCCACAGCAGTGCTAAGGACTGCTTTGAGACCATGGACTGGAGCTCTTTCAGGGAGGCTGCCACTTACAACAGTCAAGTAAACATTGAGGAATAAACAAGCTCAGTGACTGGCTGCATCAGAAAGTGCACTGAGGATATCACTGAGATCAAATGCTTCATATCCAGGGCTAACCAGAAAACAGGGGTACCTCTCAGAGCTCATGATGTTCCCTTCAGGACAGGGGACAAGACGGCATGAAGATCAGCCAGGGCTGAACTCTCCCACGTCATCTGAAAGGCAAAGTGTGGGTACACACAGATCCCTAAACAGCTGTGCAACACCAGCGAAAAGAGGCATGCCTGACAATGGATCAACATAATGGATCACCTGACAGTCTTGGAGTTTAAAACAATGATCCACACTTTTGGACAGACCGAACATCTTCTAGGCATAGTTCGATGAGAAGAATAGGCTGATGCCAAATAAAGTGCAGTCTTCCCTTGATGAACAGGCCTGTTGCATAGCTGCAGCCAAAGTGAGGAGATTCCTAAACAAGGCAGCAGGACCAAACAACATACCTGGTTGGGTACTGAAGGACTACATGGACTAACTGACATATGTACTCCTGGACATCTTTAACATGTCATTATAGCAGTGAATCATCCCTGCGAATTTCAAGACAACCACCATTATGGAGGAACCAAAGAGGGCAACTGTAACAGGTCTAAATGAATATCACCAGATCCAGCTCCAACAGAGTCATCAAGTTTACAGATGACCCAGCAGTAGTTGGCCTCATCAGCAACAATGAGGAGTTGACCTACATGGAAGAGGTAGACCATCTCCTACTATGGTGCATAAATAACCACCTGAGTCTCAATGAGTTCAAGATGAAGGTGGTGATCACGGACTTCAGGAAGACCAGGAGAGACAACCCTCCACTACACCTGAATAACTCAGTAGTGGAGAGACTAGAGAACATCAAGTTCCTTGGAATCCACAAATGAAGTGACCTATACTGGATACACAACATCTCATTTGTCAGGAAGGTGCAACAGCGATTACACTTCCTGAGAATACTGAAGCAGACAAAGCTACTGGCCACTATCTGGTCAACTTTCTACAGGAGCTCTATCGAGAATGTCCTGGCAGATTGTTGTACTGAATTGGATTAGAGGTCAATTCAATGGATGATAAGAGTGGCAGAGTGGATTACTGGGGTCTCACTCCCCCACTCCCCCATTCCCCCATCAATAGAATCTACTTGGATTATCGTGTGAAGGGGGCATGCAAGATCATTGAGGTCCCCTACCACCATGTGTAGAGCATGTTTTAGCCACTCCCATCGGAAAAGAGATACAGGAGTATCAGAGCTAGGATAACCAGGCTCAGAAACAACTTTTCCCATGGGCAGTGAGTCTGCTGAACTATTGAATGAACTGTACATACCAATAATCCCAGGCGTTACCATTTATTAAACATTTGTCTATTTTTATATTTTATATATGTACTGCACATGTTATGTCTAGTTGCATGTTTGCATGCTTTTGCACTAAGGACTGGAGAACACTGTTTTGTCAGGTTGTTATTGGATGATAATACATTTGACCTTGACCTTGAACTTGGATTGCAGAATAAATTTCTTTATGGCTACATTTGCTGATGACACCAAGATGGGTGGAGAGGTGGTAGTGATGAGGAAATGGAAAGGTTGTAGAGAGACTTAGATTAGGAGAATGGGCAGAGATGTAGCAAATTAAATACAATGTTGAAAAGTGTATGGTCATGATAGAAGGAATAAAAGGGAAGACTATTATTTGGATGGGGAAAAATTCAAGATTTGGCAGTCCAAATGAACTTGGGAGTCTTCGTGCAGGGTATTCTAAAAGTTAACTTCCAAGTTGACTTGGTAGTTAAAAAGGCAAATGCCATTTTGGCATTTACATCTAGAGGAATAGGATGCAAGAGCACAAATGTGATGTTGAGGCTTTATATGACACTGGTGAGGCGTTATTTGGAGTATGGGGTACAGTTTTGAGCTCCTTATTTAAGAAAGGAAATGCTGACATTGCAGAGCGTTCAGGGAAGATTTATAAGAAGGATTTCCGGAATGAATGGATCAGCATAAGAAAAACATTTGACAGCTCTTGGACTGTACTCCTTGGAATTCAGAAGAATGGGGGGGGGGATCTTGTAGAAGCATTTTTAATGTTGAAGTGCCTGGAGACACTAGATGTGCCACATTGTTTCCCATGGTAGCGGAGTCTCAGATAGGAGGGCTCAACTTTAAGATTGAATTTTGACAATTTAAAATAGAGATATAGAGTAATTTCTTTATCCAGAGAATTGTGGAACTTCAGAATTTCCTACTGTGGCCACCTATGGAGGCCAAATTGTTGGGTGTATTTAAGGTAAAGATTGATGTGATGGAATATTTCTGCTCCAAAATCTTATGGTCTTTTGCTCTTGTATTTGCATCAACTTTGGCTCTAAGTGATGGTCCAGAAGCCTGGAGAACAGCTAAGATTATACTGTTATTCCAGCAAAGCAGCAGGGACAAGCCAGTGAACTTCAGGCTGGTGAGGCTGACAGAGTGGGAAAGTTGTTTGTGGGATTCTGAGGGATAGAACCTGCCACCAAAATGAAGAGAAATACGACAACTGTATATACTAGATTTTTGAAGTATTTTATTTAAAATGTTTAGACCATACATGTAGTCAATACAAAATTTAAAAATATGAATACATAAGTAGACAAATTTATGCTGCATGAAGTCTGTAACCCAAAACCATCCAACCCCCCACCCACCCAAAAGACACCAAAGAAAGTATGTGAGAGGAGAAAATGAAAGAAAGAAAGAGTTGAAAAATAAGAAAGGTTGCTGAAAAGCGCCGTTCATGGATTTCAATTCATTATTTAACTAGTCTTTTTCTTTGAAGAAGGTTAACGTGGACTAGAGGACTGGAAGAAACTCAACTGAAGATTTACACCTGAGATCTCTAAATAAGGTCTCCATATTTGCAGAAATAAGCCATACTTTTTCGTAGGTTATAAACAATTTTCTCAAGGAGAACACACCTACATATTTTTGCATTCCAGTGGCCATACCTAGATGGAATTCAGACTTCCAAATAACTACAATATACTTTCTGGCCACTGCCAATACAATTTTAACAAATTCAATGTGATACTTAGATAATTTCAATTTTGGTCTTATCCCTATTATATTTCCCAATAAAAACAATTCTGGGTTTTGTGGAAATGGAATTCCAATAATCTATTCTAAAAAAAATTCCTAAGTCCACCCAAAAAGGACTCACTTTGTAACATGACCAAGTCGAGTGTAAGAAAGTTCCTATCTCCTCGCCACATCGAGAACCTAAGCCTGACTTTAATTTGTTTAATTTCTGTGGTGTGAGATATAACTGATGCAAAAAAATTATATTCTATTCTACCTTTCACTTACTGTATTTGTTATACTGTCCTCACATAAATCAGACCAGATTTGCTCATCAGTACTTATATTTAATTCTGATTCCCATCTCTTTCCAGAGTTATGAACCCACATAAACTGAAGTATTGATCAAACAAATAGAAGCTGGAGGGACTCGACAGGTCTGTCAGCATCCATGGAAAGAAATGTTTCTTGAAAGGCAGACACTGATTGAAAAAAATCAACATGGCTTTGTTAGGTAATTAATCTGATTTTCACCCCTTTCACTACTCCATAGTCACTCAATATTATGGAGAAAGACCCACGTCTTATGGGTCATTGAAGGTCCAGATGTGCTGTTACCCTGAGTTCAGTTTTTTTTAGCTTTGTTTATTTACATTGCACATTTAAAACTATTCACGATGACCAAAATGCTGTACAGATCATACATTACATCTTAACTTAAGCAGCTATTTAAAGAGCAGTATAAAATGAGTCCCCAAGGTTTAGAATTGTACATGCAACATGGTATCAATAATCACTACCAAACACTTGAGAGTAAAAATACAACTCAACCTGTATTTAAAAGAGTTAAAGGAAAGGGCTGATTTTATGGATAGAGGAATGTTGTTCCACAGTTTAGGGGCTGCTATCGCAAAAGCACAATCTCCACTCAGCCTGTATTTAAGAGTTAAAGGAAAGGGCTGATTTTATGGATAGAGGAATATTGTTCCACAGTTTAGGGGCTGCTATCGCGAAGGCACAATCTCCCCTGATTTTGCATTTTGAGTGCGGAAAACCAAGTGCCCTAAATTAGCCCGACTTGAGGGGTCTTGAATTGGAGTAGGGCATTAAAGATCAGTATGTAGGAGGGGGCTAGTCTATTGATGGCTTTGTAAACAAACTGGAGAATTTTAAAATCTATCCTGAGCCATACTGGCAACCAGTGAAGGGAGGAGTGAATAACGGGAGATGTGGTCCTTTGGCTCCTGTCAGGAGCCTTGCTGCCGCATTCTGAACCAGTTGCAGATGGGATAATGATGACTGACTAATTCCCATGTAAAGAGAGTTGGAGTAATCTAAATGGAAGGAAATGAAGGCATGGTTGACTTTCTCGAGGTCTTTCAGTGACAGGAATGATTTTAATTTGGCAATAGCGCGGAGCTGGAAAAAGCTAGCTTTTACTACTGCATTGACTTGTTTGTCAAACTTGAAGGTGGAATTTCATATTACTCCAAGGGATTTGGCATGTGGTTTAATGAGGGTGGCTAAGTTGCAAAGGGTATTGGCGATAATTTTGGTAGAGTTGGGGGGGGGGGTTCCTACAGGATGATCTCTGATTTGCCTTCGTTTAGCTGCATGAAGTTTTGAGCCATCCAGCACTTTATGTCTTCCAGACAGTTGAGGAGGCTGATTATCTTTGCTTGACCATTGGGCTTCAGGGGGAGATAGAGCTGGATGTCATCAGTATAGCATTGGAAGGACATGCCGTGTTTTTGGATGATATTGCCAAGGGGAAGCTTATATAAGGAGAAGAGAATAGGGCCCAGAATAGACCCTTGTGGTACTCAGCAGGAAGGGGTAGCAGAAAAGGATGAAAATTTGCCCATGTTGACTGAAAAAGTCCTATCATTGAGATAAGATTCAAACCAATTCAGGGGCTTGCCATCGACACCAACCCTCTGCGAGCTATTAAAATAGCGTGATCCACTGTATCAAATGCTGCACTAAGTTCAAAGAGAATTAGAATGGTGGGGCTTCCTGTGTCCGTGGCAAGGAGCAGGCCATTGTATACTCTTAGTAAGGCCAACTCTGTGCTGTGCTGGGCCTTATAACTTGACTGGAATTTTTCAGATATGTTGTTTTGATGTAGGTTGGGCAACAATTTGCTAAGAATAACTTTTTGAGGACCTTTGAGAGAGATTGCAGGTGGAGGGGGGGAATGTTGGTCCTGATGTTCTTGACTTTGTTTATGAAGAATTTTTAAAATTATTTTCATTTGGTAAGGGAAGCATCAGAGTTGGATTAAGTATGGGATTAATGATTGAGTTGATGGTATTAAATAAAACCTTGGGATATTGGGAGTTGTTTGAAATTAGATTGGCAAAGTATTTTGTTCTTTCAGCCTTTACTATTTATTGGTATGTTGTTTTTCAGAATTTTGAGGGAAATTTGTCTCTCTTCCACTTACGTTCAGCTATCCTGCACTCCCTCATCAGGGCTTTGGTGATGTTATTGAGCCAAGGTGCAGTCTTGAGCTTAGGTTTTTTTCTCCTTGGGGAGGCCACAGTATTCAGAATAGAAGAACAGGTGGTATGAAAAACAGGGATGAAATTCCTCTATGTTGAGGTGAGGAGGGGAATCTCCATGGTGGTAGTACTTGGGGCAGCTATAAGGGCCTCTGAGAACTAATTTGCGGTTTGTGAGTTCATGTAGCAAGAGTAGCATAAAGGAAGACTAGGTTTGTTTGGGGAGGGAGGTTGAAAGGTTGAAAGTGACTGCTGATATACAGGTATCAATTAATACCAGGATGTTAAGAGATAAATCAGATGACTAGATTGAGAGTATGTTCTTTTTGAAGCAGTTCCAAGTTAAAGGATTCAAATAGGTGCGTGAATTTGCTTACAAGAGGTTTGGTTGGATAGCACGTGGATATTGAAATCACCAAGAATCAGAACTCGATTGAAGTTGGGTATGGGGTTTGAAAGGAAGTCTGCAAACTGAGTGATAATATCCTTATGTATTTTTGATGGGCGATATACCAGAACAATTACAAAGGGGTTAACTATTCCCAATTTAATTAGTTGGATTTCGAAGGAGGAGAAATAACCTGAATTCAATAAACAACATTTATATTGCTTTTTGAACACAACAGCTAAACCCCTACCCTGTCTAGAAGGTTTGGGCATACTGAGGAAGTCACAATTGTGTGGACAAAGCTCATGCAATGGAGCAATCTTGCCAGTTTTTAGCCAGGTTTCTGACAATAGTAGGAAGTCCAACTCTCAAGTGGTGGAGAAATCATGAAGGATAAAAGTATTGTTTGATAAGGATCTGGTGTTAACCAGAGCAATTTTAGTTGGGATAATCTTGTGGTTACTGTCCCATAATTGGCTCACACCCAAAGTCCAACTATTTAGCCGAATTTGTCCCATTATTTTGCTTTGAACTGTTGGTCCACATGGTCACAACAGTTGCTGAATTTGATTTCCCTTCTGCAACATATAGTTCAACAATGGACACCAAGTCCAGATAAGAAAACACAAGATAAAACGTTTCTTAAAAGATGTTGGGGATCTGTGTGCTTGGGGAAATCGTACTTTTTAGGAGCTGCTTCGTTGAATCATTGTGTCATTTAATTATCACACATATCAAGTTGGCTGATGGAATTGCAGTATGTAGCTTGTGAGGATGACTAATAATGAAATGGCACTAACCAGAAGAGACATACTGAATCTCATGGAGTGTGTTACTTGTCTTAAAACTCTCCAAAAAGTTAACAATGATCACGCTATGGGTACTCGATACTCACACAAAGTAGAAAAATACAGTAAAACTCCTAGTATTCAGCACTGATGGGGATTGGTAGATGGTGGATAAGTGAATTTTCCAGTTGCTTCAGACTGCAGTGTTGCAGGATTAGCAAACTAACAGTGACGCATGCCAATTTTAAAGTTTCTTTTTTTTTTGCCTATTTATTTTCTGCAATCTTTTTGCTGATTGCTTGAGGCTGCTGTTTGCTTGAATTCCAGATAACAGGGATGACTGCAAATGAAAATAAACAAGAGTGGGGGTGGGGGGGGGGGGAGAGAGAAACAAACATTCCTCTTTAGGGACTATTTCAAAAGCATGTGTCTCCAGCAGTGTCTATTTGGAATTTAAACATTCTTCTTGTGACTAGGTGGATTGCCTTAGAGTGCACTCGTTTCTCGTAGTTCTCAAAGCCATGGAGTTTAGTAAGTTTATGGGTACTGTAACTTGCTCTCAGTATTGGTGGATGGTTGGGGAATCAGGATAGAGTAAATGAAATGTAATGAGGAAAAGTAAGTGTGAGAATGGGATTGCCTTTGAGCCATCAAGTGCATGATGAGCTAAATGGCCTCCTTCGATGTAGAAAAAAAATTATCGAGCACAGATCCTTTTCCAGTCAATATTTATTGCTCATCTCTCATTATCCTTGCTTATACTACTGAATGCACTGTTCGAAGAGTGAACCATGATCCAAGAGACTTGTTAAACCTGGAGCAGACTGTGGATTATGAGTCATGGATGAACTGAGATCAAATCTTTCCTTGCAGAAATAAACACAACCATTGAATTATAATTGAAGCATCATTGCCCAGGCCATGGTGAGGAACCTTATGGAGTTTCACAGTCTTTCATCATGTCACTGTTTTCCTCATTTTATGCTGACACATTTGTTATTCAGCTTGTGTACATTTTGTAAAGCAGGAGAGGGTGTTCGGAGTGAGTGGAAATGGTGAGGATGGTGCTGGGAATGTGATGATTATCATTCAGAGTAAGCACTGAGCTCATTCCTTTTTGCTTAGCTTGGCATTCTTTGACGTTCATTGAACAGATTCCCTGATTGAAGCCGATAGATATCAGCTGCTGCGCCTTTCTGTGCTCAATGTTTGCAAACTGCATACTTCAGTGCACCAAAGAGCAATTAAAATGGAAAGCAGCCAGAAGGACATTGTCCAAGCAAAATTGCCAGTCATCCCTGCTCAATATCAAATGACAACAATTAGACATAGAAGCATCAACCCAGCCTATATTTATAAAAGGACAGCAATTTGCATGCCCCATTGCTGAATAGAAGTACATGTAGAATAATTCATTCACTGAAAGTCAAGGGTTTTTGCCTATTCCATGAATAGTTTGCCTTTGAAGGACATTCTGTTCCTTGGTTCTTTTTTGAAGGAGAGTTGCAAATCTCTTCAGTTGTCTTTGACTCTCCAGGGATTGCAGAATAATTACTGGAACACTGCTCCAAATAATGATGAGGGAGGAAAATAAATAATTGGAGTCATTAAAAATATTGTAATATTTTCTGTGAACCATTTTGATTTTTAATTGCAAAAGCATTGGACAAGTATTGAGAGGAAAAAAGGGGTTGAGAAGATGCTTTTTGATTGAAAGACAAGAGTAATCTAAACTGTTTGAGATGAATGTGTTGTCCGACAGTGCTGAATTAGCAGAATACCATCTGGATGAACATAATGAGGAACTAGTTTTGGAATCTTCATATTGGAGTTGATCTTATGAAACATCCTGGTGCAATGAAAATCCACCAGAAATGGGGAGTTGGGTTATTGAACATTTGCACTCAAACTGCATTCTCTGTTATTACTTGATGATCAACAGTCTACGCTCAGAGTATTGTGAGCAGTTTTGGGCTCCTTATCTCAGAAAGCATATATTGGCATTGGAGAGGCTCCAGAGAAGGTTCACAAGAATGATCCTTGCAATGAAAAGATTATCCTCTGAAGAACATTTGAGAGCTCTGAGACCGTACTCATGGGAGTTTAGAAAAGGAGGGGAGATCTCATTGAAACCTATGTCATATTGAAAGGCCTGGTGAAGGTGAACATGGAGAGGATATTTCCTACAATGGGGGAGTCTGGAACCAGAAGATGAAGCCTCAAAATACAAAAATGTCCCTTTCGAATGGAGATGAGGAGGAATTTCTTACTGATAGGATGGTAAATCTATGGAATTTTCTGCTGCAGATGGCTGTGGAGGCCAAGTTAATGGGTATAATTAAGATGGAGGTCAATTGGTTCTTGATTAGAAAGGGAATTAAGGATTAGGGAGAAGGCTGGAAAATGGGTTGAAAAAAATAGTAAATCATCTATGGTGGAATGGCAGGATGAGCTTGATGGGCCAAATAGCCTAATTCTGCTCCTACATCACATGGTCTTATTCCCACTGTCAGGACACATGTTTAAATATTCAGACAAAGCATAATGAGACAAAGAGTGGATTTTGCTTATGTCATGCTTTGCCATCTACATATAATGTAGATAATCCTGACATTGAAAAGGGATTGGATAAATGTTTCAAATTTGCAGATTCAAGAAGAAAAATGTTTAGACAGGTACATGGATAGGAAAGGTTCAGAGGTATTTGGACTACATGCAAGTAAATGCAACTTGGATGGCATGGATGAGTTGGTCCAAAAGCTCAGTTTTATGCCGTATTGCTCGATATCTTTTTGACTAAAAAGGGCTATCGGTATCACAGAGCCAGAGATAGCAGGAATGAGATGGGTCAAAGGGCTCCTTTTCTGCATTATATTATTCCTTGATAACTTCATATTTCCTCACCCTCAAATCTCAAAAAAGTCTGAAGGGTTGAAAATGTGTGCATTTCAAGAAAATAATCTTGTCCTCAGCACCAGTCTGTCTGCTGTGACCTCGACATGCAGACATCTGAGCAACAATCAGGATGCCATCCTCTCTGTATTCCTTTCCAATGTTTTCTGTGGAGATGACGGAGCAGAATATCTTCCTGTTACACAACCTGGTACTTAAATCAAAGATATTTGCTGTTTAGACACAAACTTCAAGACTTGCGCCTGAAAAATTCCCAGGAGCTCTGCCATGAACAATGCTTAAACCTATTGAAAAGGAATGATAATGCTGTCTTTATTCTTGTCTAACCATACAATTTAAGTCTTATCCCTGAGGGTTTATTTGTAACATGATGGAAGCTTGCTAATCTAATCAAGTGTTGATTCATGAATCTACAATATCAGGCAGATTTTCACACAATATTACATTTGCTTTACTGCAGGTATTATTCAGTTAGCAAGATTTAAATTGATTAGAGCACCTTCATTTTTATAATTCATAGGGAATTGGGAAAGAGCAGGGAAATAGGATCAAGGATAATATTTCGAGACTCAAAAATCCAGGAATAGTGTAGGCATGTTTGTCAATTAATTCTTTGCAAAGATAAAATAGTCTTAATGTGAGATTTTATGTCACTTCTGAGGGGGCAATACAGCCTATAGAGAGGCTACAGGTAGCACTAGTGATTTACAACAGCAGAAGTTTGCAGGTAGAAGAAGAACAGTTCGCCAATCATTCCTGCCTTGGTTCTTTGCACACTAATCAAATCCTAATCCCACTATCAGTGATGAAGTGTTTTGAAAGCCTGGTGTTGAAGCATATCGTAGACCAGTTGGCCTTTAGTAGCAACAGGTGTTGGTAGATGCCATCTCACTGGCTCTACACAAAGCCCTGGAACACCTGGACATTAACAATGCATTCATTAGGATACTCTTTCTCAACTACAGTTTGGCATTTAACACCATCATTCCTTCAAAATTGATCAGCAAACTCCAGACCACAATCAGTGAGAATTAGTAAGAACATCTTCTTCACAAAATCCATTAGTTCCGGAGCACCACAGGGCTGTGTCCTTTGCCCCCTGCTTGACTCATTTTACACCTACGACAACAACCTTGCACTCAATGTCACCAAAACTAAGGAGCTGATTGTTCACATCAGGAAGGGAAAACCAGAGGTAAACAATCTAACAATCATTGAGGGATTAGAGGTGGAGAGGTGTAGTGCCACAAGACCAATAGCACCAGGTTTAGGACCAGCTGCTACCCCTCCTCTATCAGTCTCCTTAACAACAAACTCAATCAGTGTCTCATTTAAGGACTCTTACTTTTGAACTTTATTGATGCTTTTATTCTCTCTGTATTGCACACAGTTTGTTTACATTCATTATCTGTTTACAGTTCTTGATTTGTTTGCATGTATACACTATGTACAGACTTTTTCCACTGCCAATAAGTGGTAATTTTGCCTCATCTGCAGGGTTCTATGTGATGTCATATATGTACTCTGACAATAAATCTGAAATCTGAATCTTCCTCTATCCATTGCCATGCATTTCCAATTGCTTTTGAATATTGAAGCAATGCCCCTGGGGGAAAAAAAAGAGATTGTCCTTGCTGAAATAATTTCCAGAGAAATATATCTTAAACCCAAAATCATTAAACAGAGAGATTTCTTGCTATTGTTTTTATATACAAGAGTACAATTTCTGGAGCCATTACTTTCCATGCCAAATCTCCCCTGGGATGGTTCAGAAACACATGCTTCAGCTCACGTTGTTGCTCCGAGGGCAATGTTCAATATGCATGCTCTTCCCAATACTCTTCCTTAGATTTGTGCTTTCAACCCTTTCCCATGACTGAATATTTGGGCAAAGGATGGCAAGGGAAAAAGTTGCTCATCAAGGCATGTTTGAATGTTTTGCTTAATTTACAATTGATGAACTTAATTCAAAGCCATGTTTTGTACCTTGCAAGTGTTGGAATTGTGACAGAACAAGGAGATGTAATGTTTGTCCATTGTTTGGCAGCATGCAGTGACTGGGAATGGAAATAAATTAACTGCAACAATCAAATGGTGAGTGCCAAATATATTTTGATGTCTCCTCATAAAGAACATAAAACACAAAGGAATTCAGCTTCCTCCAGCATTCAATAAATTTATGGCTAAAATTTAACCTCAGCTTTCCTGAACAAATCCATATAATTTCCATGAATTTTAAAAAGTCTATTGATCTCTTCCTTGAAAATTAGTGACTGAACCTCTTAAGTGGATTAACTATGATGGTTCATCAACCTCTGGATGAAAAATATCTACTTTTTTATCTGTCCTGAATGGACAATTCCTTATTTTGAAAAATTGACCCCTCATCCCTGGAAAACATCATCCCTGTGTGCACCCTTTCAGACCCCATTAGATTTTTTTAGTATTTTATTGGAGTCACTTCTCATCCTTCTAAATTCTCGGTCTAAATGCACAAGACAGATCAAGTTTGCAGCAATGCAGACTTTGCTGGAAGCTTCTGTAGATAGGAAGCCTTTAAGATTGCTCCCTTCCTCTTTGGTTCAAACCCTCCACTCCCCATTGCTGTGGAAGTCTTCATGCCCCTCAAATCCAGATCCCTTCAAATGCTTCTCTAACCCCAAGTCTAGACTCTTACTCACGCACTGATACAGCCCTCAAAGCCTTCACTACCTGTTCAAAGGGACCAAAGGTCTCTCTGAGGCACTACCTTTTTGGGGTGCTCTACAATCTATCTGGTTTCTGGTACAAGCCCACATTGGCTGACTGAGTGGAGGAAAGGCTCTTGTATCTATTAAGCCCAGACTTCGCCCCCTCGCATATAAGGAATAGAACACTGAGATGGAGGATCCAAGGACAAGATGTGCAGTCACCCTTCGGCACCTCCTAATATAATCATAGGAAGTGCAACCCTTGAACTGACCTCTCTCTTCCCTCTTCCATTCAGGGGAACATTCAGGTGAGGTAGAGCTTCACATGCACACCGTCCAATCTCATCTACTGTTTTTGGTGGACTCAGTGAGGTCTACTCTACATCAGTGAGACCAAATGAGATCCAAACATCTGCATTTTCTTTGACCCACTGAGTTCCTCCAGCAGTTCATTGTTTAATTAAATCATGCACTCATTCTTCAAGTACTGCTGGCATTGAAGCAAGTGAGTTGTTATTTCATTTATTTCTGTTTGGTATTGAGATAGACTATTCACCAAATACATTCTGCTTAACTTCTCATTTGTAGGGCCACATTGTCTAAGGTTAGTGAATTAGCAGTGTGCATGATGTTAAGACTAACTTTCAACTTCATTAGTATAAACTGGGATCCCCATTGTGCAAAGGACTTGGTGCAGGGTGAAATTTCTTAAATGCATCCAACAATGTTTTCACATTTTTTTCTGACTCATCCCATTGGGGAGAAGGTTAAAAGTGCACCAACAGGATTAAAGTCAGTTTCTTCACCACCGCTATCAGGCTCCTGAATGAACCCCACAACAGTGCTCTCATGCTGTCCTTGCTTCATGCTAATTGATCTTTCCTTTCATTGTAATCCTGTACTCTGTAATTGTATGACTGTTAGAGATGTCTGTTTCCAGAAGAACCAATCTCACTGAACTAGGAGTAATGTGACAAATAAACTTAAATTTATTGAGGATCCAACTGGATAGGGCACAACACTGGACATCCTAAAAGTGAACAAGGCAGGGAAGGTAACTGAAGTGTCAGTAGGGGAGTACTTTGGGACCAGTGACCATGATTCAAATAGTTTTAAATAGTTATAAGAAAAGATATGACTAGTTCACAAGTTAAAGTTCCTATTTTTGATAATGACAATTTTGAAGGTTTCAGACAGGAAATTGCAAAGTTTGATTGGAGAGGCTGATGACAGATGAAGGGATATCCATCAAATAGGAGGATTTAAAATTTGAGAAGGACAAGGCTGGCAGCTTCAGGAATCCTGGATGACAAGGAATATTTCCACTGGGATTGGGTGAGTAAGAATGACAGGTTAAGGATGAAAGGTGAAATGTTTAAGGGTAGCAATAGGGGGACCTTCTTCACTCAGAGAGTGGTCAGTGTGGAATGAGCTGCCAGCAGAGTTCGCGAATGCAGGTTCAATTTCAACATTTAAGAGAAGACTGCATAGGTACATGGATGGAGGGGTTAGGAAGGCTATAGTCCAGGTGCAGATCAATAGGATATTGCAAAATAGATAGTTTGTCATGTACTAGATGGGCCAAGGATCTGTTTCTGTGCTGCAGTGTACTATGGGTTTCTTAATACCTTGGTAAGAAAAAAGAAAGTGTAGTTCCCCATAATAAACAACATGGCTATCTATATGAGGGGCTGTCTATATGAGGAGCTATGGGAGATGGACAAGGTATTAAATGAACCTTTCTGATCTGTATTTACTGTGGTGAAAGGTAAAGAAGGGAAGGAATTGTTGCAAACAAGTGCTGTTGTCTTGGACCTATCCAAAGGAAGTGCTTGCAGTCTTAAAAACATATGAAGGTGGATAAATTTTTGACGCCTGATCAAGATACAGCAGGGAGCTTGGAAAGAAACTGCTGAGGGCTTGGCAGGGATATTTCTTTCTTTATTATCCATGGATGAGGTCAGAGGGGCAAGGACAAGCCAGAAAACTGCAGGGTGGTGAGCTTGACATCTATTATCGGTAAATTACTGGAGGGAAGTCAGAGGAAAGGATCGATCGATCGACCAGCATTTGTGTGATGTTTCTTATATTTTTGTAATAAAGAAACTTAGTTTCTTTTATAACAACTATACTTTATTAGCTACAACTTCGTGGAGACATCCATTTTGAATCGCCTCCTCGCTGCAACAACTCATTTCCAACTCCCTCTAGTGATCAGGATTTTCATTACCTTTCCTTGAATTGATTAATTTAACAACATGACACACTAAAACAGTATTCATTTCAATTTAAAAGTCAACACAAACGTAAACACAATCAAGTGCAGCACAAACTTATAAAGTTCACAGTTCTTTTTCTTTTAGTGATTCAATCTGTCGAGTGCTTTGGTAATGTGTGTGGATCCTCTTAACACAGGAGCTTGTGTAGGCTCTGCTGGTCCACTACTTGAGAACTGGTGGTGTTACCTCTGTTGGTGTGCAGGCTGGATCCTCTGCATTTGTCTATTCCTGCAGTGTCTCTTGCATTTTCACCAGGTTATTTCAATTTCTCCTCAGTATTTGACCACCCTCTGTTCTGACAGTGTAGGATCTGGGATTTACTTCCTTCAGAAGCCCTGAGTCTCACTGTGTCATTTTGTGCCAGTGGCCCTCATCTTCTTGCTGATTTGTCATAGTTTTCTTTGTATCTCCATTGCAGATGCTTTTGTTTCCATTTGATTTTTTAGAAATCTCTGTTCTTGGTTGGGTTTGCAGAGCAAGGAAGGGTTGCAGCATAGTCTATGTCCTATCAGAAGCTCAGTGGGTGACATCCCATGTTCAAGTGGCAAAGCAATGTAACTCAACAAAGCTACATAAGAATCTGAGCCACTGTTTAACTATGTGAACTCCTTTCTCTGCTTTGCTGTTGTGACTTCAAGTCCTCTGTATCCACAGTCAATGTGGAAAATTATACTCTTCTGCATAGTTCTGGAATTCTCTACAGCTATAGCATGGTACATTGTCACTTTTGACAATTTGAGGAATTCCATTTCTTTCAAAGATCAATTTCATATATTGGATCTCATAAGCAGTAGAATGTTAGGAAGCAGTTAGGAACTCTGGATAGTTAGATAGATAGTCATTAATTAGCAAGTAATTATTTCCATCAACATCGAACAGATCAGTCCCAACTTCTGCCATGGTTCTGCTGGTAAGTTAGTTATGATTATGGGTTCCTTTGTTTGCTTTGCTTGATGTTTCAAACAGGCCTCACAGCTGGAAACCATCCTGTCAAGGTCAGTATTTATCCCTGGCCAATAAACAGCAGTTCTGGTCCTCCTCTTGCATTTTTCCATTCCAAGTTTCCCCATACACACCCTGTCGTAGTGATTGAGGAATGATAATTCTGCTCTGTCTGAGTAAAAGCCCATTGACAACACTCAGCTCTGATGTTGTAGCATGGCTGACATTCACCTCTCGGCCATCCTTCATTCAGATTCTTGATGACCTTCTGTAGAACTGTGTCCTTTTTTGTTTTTGCTGCGATCTGTTTGGATTGTATATCAGATATGGGAAGAGATTCAGTGATCAGGTTCACCTGGAGATTCACATCTGACTCTGTGAAATTGTGCAATTGCTCTGGATAGCGCATCAGCAAACACAATCAGTTTCCCTGGTGTGTACACCATTTCAAAGTTATAACATTGTCATTTCATCATCAGTCTTTGGATTCTCAGTGAGATTTCACTCAGATTTTTCTTGATTATTGCTATTAATGGGTTGTACTCTGTCTCTGCCATGAATGTTGGTCGACCATACACATAACTGTGGAATTTCTCTAATCTATAGACCAGACCTAGACTCTCATTCTCAATCTGTGCATATCGACACTCAGATGTTGTCAAAGCAGTAAGATACCAATTCCATCTTTTGAAGTGTCCATAGATATTTTCATCCTTCTGGATGTGTCAAAGAACATAAAAAGTACTGGTTTTGTAGTTAGATGGTCTTCAGTTGTCCCCATTCTTCCTCATAGTTGGTTGTTGTGTCAGAGTATATAGATATGTTTTTGGAAGATAAATTGGGAAAGATTTGTTTGAGTAGGTCACATACAAAAACTTTAAAACAGATCTTATTTAAAATACTGGAGCTCTGCCCCATGCTAGACATATCGGGGCCTCAGAACTTTTGCAAGAGGTTTGAAGAGTGCTCAAGAGACTTCACTAATGGATTGTTGTTTACAAAAGGCAACAGATGAAAGATCCCATTGGAGCTGCTTTCTGTCTGAAAGAGAGCTTGCTGTTCTAAGAGGGTCATGTGGTTTTACAAGCAGAGAGAGTCAAACAGGCTTTCTCTCAGAGAGAAAGAGAGAGAGACAGTGATCACTTGTACAGTGTTACAGCCAGCAGACAGCACCTGGGACTGGAACAGGACAAGCTGGCAAACTTATGGAAAGCTCATTTGTAAGACAGCCTGGCCAAAGCTCTTGTGGTTCATGCAAGAGGACTGGTTGTCTAATGTTTCACTTGGAATAAGAGAAACAAAAAGGAACTCTGTGGTGATGTGAAAGAAAGAAAAGAAGTTATCATCTGGAGAACCTTGAAGGGGGCAAGTTTCGTCAACAAGACACTGGAGTAGCTGGTGTAAATAAATCAGTTGAGGATGGCTTGGAACAACTAAATCTCTCTCAAAACTAACAAGAACCTTCCTGAATGGTGACCATTTATCTTTCAAGCACAAAGCATGGTGAATTTAGAAATGTTAAATTCTGTCACAGTATAAGAATTGCTTGCAACCAGTGAACTTGGAGGAATGAGAAGTGAAATTGGACTGTGAACCAAAGAACCTTTCTGAACTTACTCACACATTACATATATGTGCACTTAGAATTAGAAGGGAGTTAAGTTAGGTTAAATAAGTTAATAGTGATAAGTTAAAGTTTGATTCTATTTTCATGTTTAAAGATAATTAAAAGCAACTTTTGTTTTAGTAACCATTTGTCTTGGTGAATATCTATTGCTACTAGGTTTTGGGGTCCTCTGTCCACTTGAATTCATATTTGTCCTGTAACAACTTCCTTAAATACATTGATTTGGAAGACAGGTTTGGTATGAATTTACCAATGAATGTGTTGTAGCACTCTCTTTGTGTTGTTCTTGGGTGGATCCCCATAGGATCATGTCATCCATGTACACGCATACCCCATTTATTGTCCGATTGAACACTTCCGAAGCTTAAGAAATTCCAAAAGGCATCCTCAGAAAGGAGTATGGGTCAAACAATGTACAGTATTTTGTGCTATCTTTGTGCAATTTTATTTGCCAGAAGCCCTGGGATAGTCCGATTTTCACAAAATTCCCCATGCAGCTGAAAGTGTTCTGGGAAACACAGCAGTTCCAGCTGCATGGGGGATTATTGATAGGTAACATAGCCATTGCTCTGCCATATATTTATGACAGGTGGTGCTATGGCACTAGTTACCCCGCCTCCATTGGATCTGGAGGGTGCTATGAGGCACTGCTCAATATGAATGCAATATAAGAGCAACCTTTTAGGGCGGCTGTATGAAAAGTAAGTTTTAGGTTTTCCCTCTGCGCTTGTTGGTGACCTCCAGGTGGAGGCTTGGCATGAAATGGCCTACTGAGAGCAATATCACTTCTGTGCACGCTTTCTCTTCTGTTTTGTTTCCTTTTTGAGAAACATTGCTTTGCATTGTGTTTATGCCCTTTTCAAATATTACAGACTTTTCCATAGGCTGTGCATTGTTTTGGTGCATGTACATGGTTTACAATTGAATATCTCTCCACCTTTTTGTTGTTTCCTATATCTTGTTTTTTGTTTATGTGTGTGTCCAGACACTGTGACTAGGACTATGCCTTCATTTTCACCGGCTTTTGCGCTATCAGAAAACTTTATCACATGCTGCAGAGCTAATTCACTGGCATGGCATATCTTCACAGTTCCAACTAAGGTAAACTCTGTCTCTCACAGCAACCTCTCTCTTTCACTTTCTTATCAATAATCCCAAACACAATTTGATCACAGATTACTGAATCTTGCAGCGGTCCAAAATTGCATGTTCTTGCTTTTAATTTCAAGTCCATTAAAAAAGTATTGAAGCTCTCTCTGTGCAGCTTCAAGTGCGAGTGAAACACATCCCTCTCGAATGTTTCATTTTTCTTTGGTGAACAGTTTTCATCAAATATCTTGATAACCTTGTAGAACTTGCCCTGGTCAGTGTGATAGTGTGGGATCCTATCACCACTGTATATATTTGAATATATTTGCATATAGTGATTGTGATTGGCTGAGAGCTGTAGCCACACCTACTGGCAGGACTTAAAGGGTTGCTCTTAACCAGACCCAGGTCAGTCTGGACTGGTCAACCTCGATGTACTATGCTCCAGTCTTTTGTTAAAAGCCTTGGTTTGAGTCAACAAGTCTTTGAGTCATTCAATGTGCTGCAGTCAGCTCCCTCGGCAACAACAAATATGGCAAAAACCTCCAGTGCCTGAAGTCCCAACAGTAGGTAGAAGTGTAATCTTTTGTGCATCAAGTTTGCTATCAAGTCCAGTGGCTTGCAGGTACAGCATAAATCATCGTTTGGACAACCTCAACTCGTGGACAACATTTCCAGTCCAATTTACATCATCAGGCCCTTTACACTTGCCATGTTTTCAGCCGCTATTGACTGATTCTCATTCTGCACATTCCTTGAGGTTCTTCTACTCTTGGTACCATGTGATGTTTCTTTAACTGTAATAAAGAAACTAGGATTCTTTTATAAAAACTATACTTTATTAACCTCAATACTCATGAACTAGTGGAGGCATCAATTTTGAATCACCTCCTAGCTGCTACAATTCATCTCCAACTCCTTCTACTGGTCAGGATTATCACTGGCACTCAATCTCTACAATTTAGAAAGGCACAGACTGATGAGGGAACGACAGCAAGTCTTTGTGTATTAGAAATTATGTCTCATGATATGGTGAAGTATTTTGAAGAGGTGACCAAGAGGTTTGATGAGGTGGACATTAGCAAGGCCTTTACCAAGCCCCACATGGTAGGTTTTGTCTGGATGGTTAGATCAAATGAGATCCAAGGTGAGTCAGCCAACTGCATTAAAATTGGCTTGGTGAAAGGAGTCAAAGGATTGTAATAATGGATTGTTTACAGTGGTGTGCCATATCCATGAGGTTTCTTACTATCTTTTATTGATGCTCCATGTAAAGTATGTTATCCAGATCACAGCTTGGTATGGGAGCTGCTCAGCCCAAAATCACAAGAAACTGCAGATATTTGTAAGCTCAGACCATTATTCAAACCAACCTCCTCTCCATCGACTCAATTTATACCTCCTACAGTTTCAGGAAAGCTGCCAACATATTAAAGGACTCATCCCATCCCTGTCACACCCTCTTAACTCTACCCCTTCTTTTATCGGGCAGAAGATACATGTGCTTAAAAGCAAGAATCTCTGGGTTCAAGTACCATTTCTTTCCTGCTGTTATTAGGCTCTTAAGTGGACCTCACACTGTCAAAAATAATGCAATTGGACTGTTTTTAACAATGTTTTACTATACAGTGCACTATGTAGGGACTTTCAACTGGTCAATTCCCCCGCTTGCAAACCCGCATATTTTGGAAATATGTGGCTGTTGGGAGGCCACATAAATGTGCAGGAGGCGCCAGCAAGGTGAACTTTATAACCCTCCTCTGAGAGGGATAATCGCCGCAGCACAGTGGCCTCCCCAGCCATCTATCATCCTGAATGCAGCCTCCCAAAAGCAGATGCATTCAAGATGACAGTCAGCTGGTGAGTGCCTGACAGCTCCTCTCCCAGCTGCCCCTTCCTCGGTGCAGGATGTCGGGGCAGGGGCAGCTGGTTGGGCTGTCAGCGCGGGGACTGCAGGGCTAGAGCAGCAGGCGGGGGAGAAGGGGGCTGGGCTGTCAGCGTGGGGACTGCAGGACTAGAGCGGTCAGCGGCTGGAGTAGCCGGTGACGGAGAAGGAGTTTGGAGCTGCTGGCGGGGGAGAAGGAGGCTGGAGTGGCTGGCAGAGGACAAGGGGGCTGGAGAGACCAGCGGGGGAAGAAGAGGGCTGGAGTGGCCAGCGGGGGAGGAGGGCGCTGGAGCAACTGTCAAGGAAGAAGGGGACTGGAGCGGCCGGTGGGGGAGAAGGGGACTGGAGTAGCCGGCAGGGGAAGGGGGGGCTGGAGTGGCTGGTGGGGGAGAACGGAGGCTGGCCTAAACAATGCTGATACCCAACTCGATCATCATACTCACTCACTGGCCACTCCAGTCCCCTTCTCCCCCACCAGCCGCTCCAGTCCCCTTCTCCCCCGCTGGCCGCTCCAGCCCCCTTCTCCCCCATCCCCTTCTCTCCCGCTGGCCGCCCCATCCCACTTCTCCCTCACCAGGCGCCCCAGCCTCCTTCTCCCCTGCCGGCCGCCCCAGCCCCCTTCTACCCCGCCGGGGGGGCAGAGTGATCAGTGTGGGGACATTCCACGGGGGATGTCCCCGTGCTGATAGCCCACGTTGGCTGTCCCAGCTGACAGTCATCCATCCTAACTTGACAGCCGCGGGACAGGAGCCAGAATGCACTCAGATGCACATTCCGGTGCAGTTGTCACTTCAGGTGGCAGCATTAAAAGCGCAGCACTGGCCACCTGAACATCAAATCAAAGGGCCTCTTTCTCTTCTTCAGGTGCATTCTTAGCGGAGAATCCACTTAAAGAAGCCTTATGATTTGTAATATTACATTCTTCACTCGTTTTTATTTATTCACTCATTTTTTATGCATTTACCTGCTTTATGAGTTAAATTGCCTGTATAACATCCAAAGCATCTTAATATATGTGACAATGAACAATTCAATTCAATTTTGTTTAAGTTGGGTCCACTGGTGTTTTTCATCTATGTTAATGGTTTGGTTGACTTTCTAGTTAACATGTTTGGAAAGAGAGCAAATGATCCATAATTAGTGGTACAGTAAACAATGAAGAAGGTTGTGTCAATTCTCCATAGGATCTGGATCAATTGGGAAAGTGGGCCAATTGAAAACATCCATGTGAGACACCGCCCCAAGGGACAGCTACGTCATGCTGGTTGCGCTCTCCCCTTGCTGCTCCCTGCAGGCAGAATGTACAATTGCAAGAAGTTCAGCACCTTTTTTGTTTGAGAATCGTTCTTTCCCAACAACTCTCAAGTTCATAAAATTCCCCATACTACCTTAATCATAGCCATAAACCATCCTGGGACCCCCAAAATATGAATCACTGAAATATTCCTTTTTTCTCTAATACTGACTGCAACTATGAATATTTATTTACATTTCCTTTGACATTCAACCTCTCCTTTTCTGTTGTGGTTGGTGCATCTGACAAACCTGTTTAGGTGCAGCAAGTAAACATTTGGGTTCATTGTACTTATTTATTTGATAAACTCTCTTCAGGCTAATTGATTCATAAGGCGAGAGAGAGAGTTATGCACAGGTTGGGGAGAAGAGTTTAAAAAAGAGCATTCATGGGGGTTGGCAATTTAGTGGACCATATGATTCATGATTAATTGGCGGGAAAAAATAAGCAACCACAAGCAAGGCGGCCATTGCATGAGTGGGCCAGTGAAGGAGTAGGAACTGTGGGCAGTGGCTCAGGGGGTTTCTGCAAGCAGAGGCTGAGGACATGCTACATGTCAGATCAGGAAAGATATCTTCATAATAAACCAGGGTAGGATGAGGAGATGGCAGCTAGGGCGTTGGTATCTTCTAGTTGCAGGATGTGGGAAATCTTGGATAGCACAAGTGTCCCTGATGACTAAACCTACGAGAAGTGCATCCACCTGCAGCTCCTGACAGACTATGTTAGGGAGCTGGAGCTGGATGAACTCTGGATCATTCGGTAGGCCAAGGGGATGGCAGACACACCCAAGAGGCATGTAAATGATAAATGATGGTAAAATGGAGGTGCAGACAGAGTTGCTGTAACGGAAGCTCTGCTGCTGGCTTCTCTGGACCCACAAAGGGGGAGCAGCAACAGTGCTCCCGCAAGGTCCAAACCCCCCACCGTCTGAATGCTGAGAGCTCTGTACAGGCTTTAAAAATGATCAGTTGAAGGAGCCAACAGTGGTTTAATTTAAAATTCTGTGAGTGAGGGGAGTCTGCACCCAAGATGGCAGTACCTATGATTGGCAGCAGCCACAAGGGGTTGCAAACTCCAGGGAAGCAGAGGACTGGCGCAGGGCACCAAAAAATGAGGAGTAACACCCCTCCCACCCCACTTGAGAAGGAGAAGCAGAAGAGATAACCCATGGGACAGTGGCCATGCTGCGGACCAATGAGGGTTTTGCGGCTGAAGAACCCACACAGGTGGTGGGCTGTTGTTGACTCGAGAGGAACCCATGCAGGCTGTGGGCAGCTGGAGACTAGCTCAAAACTGGCTGAATGGATACCAGGGAACAGGGATGCGAGAGGGTGCCAAGGGCACTGAAGTGTTCGGAGGTTCAGATCTGAAGCTTGGGTTGCCAATAGCTTGCACAGGAGTCTGTGTGGCTGCAGAATTGCTGGATCGAATCCACAGACACTCAGTGACTCTGGGGGAACTCTCTTTTTCTTCTCTTTCTATGATTGTAACAGATACCTCAGGCAATTTCTGCTGAGACAAAAAGGCAATTTTGTGTAAAATGACACAGTTTTTATAAAATTACAATAAATTGAATCTTGGAACTTAAGTGGGTGCCTGTTAGGAGATAAAAGGGGAATAGGCAGTCAGTGTAGAGCACTGTCATGGCCATTCCCCTCAACAAAATATATTGTTTTGAATACTGTTGTGGGAGGATAATCAACCAGGGACAAGTCGTAGTGGTCAGCTCACTGGCACAGTCTGGCCTTTTGACTCAGAAGGAAAGGGGAGAAGAGAAAAGCTGTAGTGATGGGGGATTGCATTGTTCAAGGAATAGATAAAAGGTTCTATGGAAAAGATTGAGACTTCTGGATGGTATTTTTCCAGGGACAAGGACATCTCAGATGTTGTCCACAGCATTCTCAAGTTGGTGAGTGCCAGATGTCGTGGTTCACATTGGTACCAATGACATAGATAAGAGTAGGGATGAGATCCTGAAGAGGGTATATGGAAAGTTAGGAGTGAAAAAAAAACACTTCTTAAAGGGTGGTAATCGCTGGATTGCTACATGTGCCACATGCCAGTGAGGGCAGAAATAGAAAGTTATGGCAGATGAATGTGTGACTGAAGAGTTGGTGCAGGTGGCAGAGGTTCAGAGTTCTGGATCATTGGGATCTCTTCTGGGGAAGTTATGACCTGTATAATGAAGTCAGGCTGTACCTGAATTGGGGAGGGAACAATATACTGGTGGGGAGGTTTCAAACTAATATGGCATGGGGATGGAACCAGAATAAGAGGGCAGTGAATAGGGCAGAAGATACACAAGCAGATGCACTTTGCAGTGTGATTGAGAGGAAGGATAGGCAGTTAGTAGGGAAAAATCGACAGTGCCAGATTAACGATTTAACTTGGAGTACTTTGGAAACAAAAATGAAAAGTATGCTGATTTCAGCATCGAAGATCTTGTATTTAAATGCCCACAAATAAAAAATAAATAAATAATTGATGATATTGAAGCATAACTGGAACTTGGCAGGTATGACATTGTGGCCACCACTGAGTCTCAGATGAAAGATCACAGCTGGAAACTAAATATCCATGGATAAACAGTGTATTGGAAGAACAAGTAGGTAGGCAAAGGGATTAAAAATGGAATTAAATCTTTAGAGAGAGGAGACTATGGATCAGAAGTATAGAATCCCTGTGGGTAAAATTAAGAAGCTGTAAGGATAAAAGGTCCCTAATGGGAGTTGTCTACAGGCCTCCAAACAGTGGCCAGGTTATGGCATGAAAACTATAGAGGGAGATAGAGAAGGCATGCAAAGGGCAATGTCGCAGTAGTCTTGGGGGTTTCAATATGTGTGTTGATCGGAAAAACCAGGTTGGTAGTGGATCCCAAAAGAAAGAATTTACAGAATGCCTTCAGAATGGCTTCTTAGATCAGATTGTGTCTGAACTGACCAGGGAAATTGTGATTCTGATTTGGGTATTGTATAATGTACTTTACTTAAAAAGGGAACTGAAGGTAAGGGAATCTTTAGGAGGCAGTGATTGTAATAGGATAGAATTCACCCTTCCATTTGAGAGGGAGAAACTAAAATCAGATGTGTCAGTATAGCAGTGGAATAAAGGGGACTACAGAGTTGATTGATTGGAGAGGCACACAAGCATGGTCATGGCAGAGCAGCAATGGATGGGGTTTCTGTGAAAAATAAAAAAGATGCAAGACAGGTAAATTCCAAAATAGAAGAAATATTTGAATGGAATCATGATAAAACAAGTCAAAGCCACAGTAAAAGCAAAAAAAATGGCATACCAGGAAGCAAAAATTAGTAGGAAGACAGAGGATTGGAAAGCTTTCCAAAACCTACAAATGGCAACTGAAAAGGTCATTAGGAAAGAAATGATACTAGCGTGGGTAGAGGATTGGCTGATCAGCAGCTTCAGAATCAAATGACCCTTTTCTGGTTGGCTATCTGTTATCATCAGGGTTCTATGGGGGTTGGTGTTGGGGTCACCTCTTTTTATACCATATGTTAATGATTTTAATTGTGGAATAACTGGCTTTGTGGCTTTGCAGATTTCAAATTAATTGTCAGAGTACATACATGACATCACATCCTGTTGATGTGCAAGAATTACAATTAATTGGTAGTGCAAAAAAAATGCACAAAGTGTAAACATGTAAACATATAAGAACTGTACATAGATAATGATTGTAAACAAACTGCAATACAGAGAGAACAAAAAGAAAATCAAGTAAGACTCCTTAATTGAGTCTCTGATAGAGTTTGTCATTGAGGATACGGATGGTGGAAGGGTAGCAGCTGTTCCTGAACCTGGTGGTGCAAGACTTATGGCACCTAGACCTCTTTCTTGATGGCAACAGCAAGAGCAGAGCAAGGGCTTGGTAGTGTGCGTCCTTGATGCTCTCCAAAGATGGTGTTCCCTGTAGATGTACCCAATAGTGGGGAGCATTTTGCCTGTGATGACCCAGGACCTTTTGGAGGGCTTTACATTCAGGGTATTGGTGTCCCCATACCAGACTATGATGGAGTCGGTCAGCACACTTTCCACCACACCAAACCTCCACAAACTCCTGAGGAAGTAGAAGCACTGATGTGCTTTCTTCACAATGCCATTGTTGTGTTGGGTCCAGGAAAGATCCTCCAAGATAGTGACTCCCAAGAACTTAAATTTGCCAAGCTCTGATATCCCAGTTATTACTTGATTGTATACTTCTGGTTTTCCCTCCCTGAAGTCAACAGTCAACTCCTTAATGTTCTTCCAACCTCTTGAGTCCTGTTAAATACTTATTTCCTTAAAATGAAATGACTATATAAGATCTGTTTAATTCTAATGTGTTGGAATGCGATGCTCCAGGCAACTCATGATACCATACTATTTTTCTTCTTTATTTTTATTACTTTTTTTCTTTCTTTTACTATATATTACCTTTTGCATATATACAGTTCAACTCCAATTATCCATAGTGGTCGGGTCCGGGCCTATGTTGGATAATTTTTTTTTTGGAAAACTGGTCATTTAAAAAAATCAGCCCAGTAGCAACAGCAAATCACTTGTAACAGTGTTTAAACAACAACAAACAACAAAGGAAGGCTTTTTAAGCATTAAAATAATGTTTAGTTCTCATCCAAAAAAAAAATGCTGGCCACTGCTGATCACCAACATTTCCCCACCGAGGCCTTGTTCATGCCAGGAGTGTGAGGGCCTTGCTCCTGCCCAGGAGCTTGAGGTCTGCTGATGCCACAGCTGGGGGCCCGGGGGGGTGGAGGGGTGGGGAATTGAACAGGGAGGGAGGGGGAGAGGATATAACCATCATGTTATGAATGAAACTCTCAAGTTAAACACTCATTGTATTGTATAATGATTTGGTGCATAATTCAGCCAAGTTTTCAATATCCCTCCTGTATGTTGACTCATCAGCTTTCTTTATACAACCCTCAACCGTGGTATTGTCTGCATATTTACAGATGGTGTTATTGTCGTACCAAGCCATACAGTCATAGGTGTAAAGTGAGTAGAACAGGGGCCTAAAAACACAGCCCTGTGGTGCTCTGATACTGATGGAGATTGTGAAACAAATGTTCTCACCAATCTTCACTGATTGTGGACTGGAGGTGAGGAAGTCCATGATCCAATTACACAGTGGAGTATTAAGTCCCAGGCCTTGGAGTTTTCTAATCAGATTTGAGGGGATGATGTAGTCGATAAAGAGCATCCTGATGTATGCATCTTTGCAGTCCAGGTGTTCCAAGGCTTTGTCTTGAGCCAGTGAAATGCCATCCACTGTCGCCCTGTTCCTACAATAGACAAACTGGAATTTATGCACATTACCGCTCAGATAGGAGCTGATCTGCTTCATCACCAGCCTTTCAAAACACTTCATCACTGTTGATGTAACTGCTACTGGTCGATAGATGAAACAAAGATAGGTTTCCATGCAGGTAGAGGTGAATGAGGTAGTGATGAGGAAATGAATAGACTGCACAGAGACTTAGATAGATTAGCAGAATGGGCAAAGAAGTGGCAAATGAAATATAATTTTGGAAAGTGTAGGGTCATGCAGTTTGATAGAAAGAATAAAGGAGCAGCCTATTATTTGGATGGGGAGGAAATTTAAAAATTGAAAGGGCAAAGGGATTTGGGAGCCCTCGTATAGATCATCCTGGTAATCCCTCCTGATTGCCTAATTACAGGATGTATGCCATTAATCTGAAGGTTAAATTCCAGGTTGAGTCAGTGATGAAGAAGGGAGATGGAACTTTGTCACTTCTATCCAGAGGAATAGGATAAAAAAGGAGGGATTTGATGTTGAGGCTTTATAAAACAGTGGTGAGGACTTGCTTGGAGTATGTTGTACAGTTCTGGTCTCCTTATTTCATGAGGATGTGCTAGTATTAGAGAGGGTTTAGAGAAGATTCACAAGAATGATTCCTGGAATGAAGGGTTACCATTATAGGAACATTTAATGGCTGTTTGTACTCCTTGGAGTTCTGATGAATCAGGGGGAGACCTCATTGAAACTTTTCAACGTTTGGAAACCCTAGAAGGATTAGATGTGGCAGTTGTACCCCAGGTGGAGTCTAGGACAAGAGAGCACGACTTTAGGATTGAATTTTGCCTATTTCAAATGAGACGAGGAGGGATTTCCTTAACTGGAGAGTTGTGAACCTTGGGAATTTGCTGCCATGGCTGGCTGTGAATGGCAAGCTGTTGAGTGTATTTAAAGCAGAGATTTATAGGTATTTGAATAGTCAAAGATTCTGGGGAGAAGGCAGGGGAGTGGGGCTAAGTGAGAAAATGGATCAACTCCTTATGGAATGGCAGAACAGACGCTGGGGCAGATGGTCTACTTCTATCCTCTACTTTATGGTCTTATGGAATGGTAGATGGAATTAAACTCAGAAATGTGATGCAATTTTGTAAGTTAAAATAGTGCCAGATTTGCACAGTAAATGGTAAGGTCTTGGAACGTCTTGGGGAACAGTGAGAACCAGCTTTAGTCCAGGTAGATAGGATGATGAAATAGGCATTTGCCATGCTTGTCTTCATCAATAAGGGTGTTGAGTACAGGAATTTGGACATCAAATGACAAATGTACAAAACATCAGTGAGACCTGTTTGGAGTATTGTGTGCAGTCTGATTGCAGGATTATAGGATGTATGCCATTAAGCTGGAACGATGGAGGAAATATTTACGATGATGTTGCTGGAACTGGAAGGCTTGAGTTGATATGAAAGGCTATTTAATTGAGATTTTTCTTCCTAGAGTGCAGTTGGATGAGGCAGACCTTTTTTGAGATTTATAATTTCATGATGGGCATGGATAAGATAAACAGTCAACTTTTTTCCAGTGATAGGGGACATTATAAATCTAGGGCAGGGATTAAGCTGAAAGGGGCATAATTTTAAAGGGATAAATGGGGTTATTGTTTACATGGAAGGTAGTAGGTAGGTGGAAGGATCTGACAGAAGTAATAGAGGGTCGTACAATTGCAACACTCAAAACTCATTTAGACAGGTATGTAGATAGGAAAATGGGCCAAATGCAGGCAATGAGATGATTAGGTTGACCAGGGTTGGTGAGAAAAGGAAGATTGGGTTGAAGGTGTCCTTTTATATGCTCTATAGTTTTTTGATACTGTGATCTAAGGTTTGGGTTTAAATTAATTCCAGACTCAAATTACAGTAACTTCAGATTTGTTGCAGGACTTAAATTGGCTTCATTTTGAAGGCCCCTCAGATGGAAGTCTTTTGAAGCCTTTTAGTATCATGGTTTATATTCTTGTCTGTTAATGCCGACACCACATCATTGGCACGCTTATGGTTGTTATGATTCGTTCCTTTCCAGAAACATGTGTTGATGGTTGTATTTCGCCCCCCTGAGTGAAGGAATGAGAGATGGTGCTTTTCCAGAATATGAATGAGATCCACTGCATTTCTAAAAACAGGGCAGGGTTGCTCTTCCACAGCTTATGTCATTTGATATTTCAATCTATTGCCACTTGTGTTTTTCAACATCACATTGCATGAGCATTGCATTGGTAGTTATATAAGTTCAGAATGCTAATATGGTTAAATAAATATAACTTGTTTGTTTTGAGGAGGAAACGAATACAGGTGAATTCTGGAAGCTGTAGTCTATGGGTGGTGCTGGTGAATTCTGGGAATTGTAGTCCTGTTGCAATGCAGGTGAATTCTGAAAGTTGTAGTCTATGGTGTGGTGCTAGTTGATTCTGGACGTTACAGTCCTTGACACTGTGCAGGTGAGTTCTGGAAGTTGTAGTCTATGTGGTGTGGTGCTGGTGAATTCTGGAAATTGTAGTCCTTGATACTGCAGATGAACTCTGGGAATTGTACATCCACAAGACCTTGTGCAGGGGGGGAGTGGCCTTTTTGGGGGAGGAATTTGCAGATGGTGTTCTCCTTGCCAAATGTTATAGTTTTGTGGAAAGCAGTATTTCACACAAAGGTCCTAAAGAAGAAGGCAGTCTTCAAAAGAGAAAACTTGCTGAATTAATTTCCAAGAAAGAAAAGGTAAATGACTTAGATACATTTAACAAGTTGTTGTGGATTTTAATGTAACAGGCATTGAATTGTTTCATGATGTGTAGTGTTCTTGGATTTTTGTAGATTTGTGCTCCTTTGTATTGCAGTAAATGGCTTTATATCCACTTGCTTCATCATGTCTTGAATTCAAGCCTATTGTCTGGTTGTTCACTGGCAGATTCCTTTCCATCATAATTGCATTATAGTCAAAAAGGATTGTTAATTTTAACATTAATTGGCTGAACTCATTGTGTTAATTAATCAGAGAGTTTGGTTAATTGGTTAATGGTTAAACTGCAAATGTGGAATCTTCTAATACTTTGTTGAGTACAGTGGATACAATATGTAATTTTGCAGATGAGGAATAACCCTTATACATGAGGAGTTAGTCTGGACTTCCAAGGGCAGGCCTGCTCTGTAGTGAATCCTTATCTAAATACCTACATTCATTGCTGCCATGCATGTTTAATGTTAATGACATTTTTGGTGCTGAGCCACTTGAGATGGGAAAAGTGCAATGCCCTTTCTGGGGCACCTGGTGTTAGAGCAAAAAGTTCAAAGATCCAGAATCTATAGATTCTGAAGTTGACTGCAAGAGAACTTAAGAAACTGGGGTCAGTTGAGTTGACTTATTGGAGCCTGCTCCACCATTGGGTAAATTTGCCAAAAATCTTTGAGGATGTCATTGGATGAGTTGATAGAGAGCAGCTGGAGGTACAATATATTTAGATTTTCAGAAGGCATTGAAAGCTGCCACCCACAGATTAGCACACCAGATAATAGCACATAGCATAAGAAAATGTGTTTGCATAGATTAAAGATTAGTTAGTAAATGTCAAGTCAACTTTATTGTCATCTGATTGTACAACGAAACAGCGTTCTCCTGTCCTCGGTGCAAAACCATGCAGACATACAACCATATATTACGCACATACAGACAAATAATACATTTGCAGGACAAGTATTATATCTATAAAAATAAATAAATATTGTTTTGTACATATGAGAGTCTCGGATGGTTAGTGTGAGCAGTTCCTTTGGTCGTTCAGCATTCTTGTTAGCTGTGGGAAGAAGTTGTTCCTCAGCCTGGTGGTGCTGGCTCTGCTGTTCCTGTATCTCTTTCCTGATGGGAGCAGCTGAAAGATGCTGTGCTCAGAGTGGAAGGGGTCCTCAATGATTTTGCGTATCCTCTTCAGATAACAATCAAGGTAGATCAAATTGATGAGGGGGAGAGAGACTCCAGTGATCCTTTCTGCCATTTTTCTGATCTGTGGATTGACCTCTGATTCATTTCTCTGCAACAACTGTACCATGTTGTGATATAGCCAGTCAGGACGCTCTCAATAGAGCTCCTATAGAAGGTTCACAGTCTTGCCCACTTCACTCTTCTCAGGAGGTGCAGTCGATGTTGCACCTTCCTGACCAGTGAGGAGTTGTTGAGTGTCCAGAATAGGTCAGTAATTAAGTGAATACCAAGTCAGAATTAATAGGTCTTTTTCTGGCTGAAAGGTCCAACTAATGGAGTGCCCCAAGTATCACTTCTTGGCCCTCATTTGTTTACTATTTGCATAAATGATTTAAAGGAGGGGGCTGAGTGGAATATATCCATGTTTGCTGAAGACATGGAAATAGATGAGAGGTCACATGTGATGCGAACACTTGGACTCTGCAAATGGGTTCAATGTATCAGTAAAAGCCTGAAAATGAAGTTTAATGAGATGGGAAAGCGATCTAAAGACAGACTATTATCTAAGTGGAAAAACATTGCAGGTTAGACAGAGGGGTGTATATATCCTTGTGTACAAATCTGGCTCTGATACTCTTGAAAATGAGCAGGCAACTGCATTGTGTTGGCATTTGGAAATGGGGAAGTACTACTGTATTACAATTGTGCAGGGTGCTGATGAGACCACACATGCACAACTTTGGTTCATTGTTTTAAAGAAGTTCTACTGTATTACATCATCTCCTCAATATTTGGAAGAAGATTCATGTAGAAAGAAATAAAACAAATTATCAATTACCAAAACTAATATTGACGCAAAATAAGCTACTCCCTTTTACAATAGATAACCTTTCCTTTAGAGAATGGGAAAAAAAAGGGATTAAAAGAATAGAAAATTGTTTTTCAGGAAGTAGATTCTTATCCTTTGAACAAATGAGAGATAAGTACAATATAACTGGAGATACAGCGCTGGCATATTACCAACTGAGATCCTACTTGAAGGATAAATTAGGAAGCAATCTGAGTTTACCAGAGGGAAGTAACCTTGAATATGTGATTACAGATACAATGTTAATCAAAAGATTTATAACAAATATGTATATTAAACTGCAAGAAAAGGAGAATGAGGAAACAAATGGTAAAACTAAACAAAAATGGGAACAAGATTTAAATATAAAGATAAAAAAGGAAACGGGAGAAATTATGTTCTGGAACGATGAGAAATACAATAAATACGAGGCTACGTATGATACAATATAATTGGTTACACAGACTATACATTACACCGCAAAAGTTAAATAAATGGGACCCAACAGTATCTGATAGATGTTTTCGATGTAAAAAAGAAATGGGAACAACAATTCATGCAATCTGGACATGTGAGAGAGTAGAAAAATTTTGGGATGATCTCAATCAGATATTAAATAAAATAACAGAAAACAATATACCAAAGAATCCAGAGATCTTTCTCCTAAGTAACATAAAAAACAAAGAATTTGGAATTGATTTGGAGGATGCACAAAAAAGATTTGTTAAGATAGCCCTAGCCGTAGCAAAAAAATGTATTATGTCAACCTGGAAATTGGAAGATAATTTGAAAATACAACAATGGTATATAGAAATGAATAAATGTATTCCATTAGAAAAAATAACATATAGTTTAAGAAATAATATTGAAATATTCGAACAAATATGGGAGCCTTACATTAAATACAATAGCGAAAACCTACCGGGGACAAACATTACCTAAGTTGATGGAAGGAGAAGGAAAGAAAAGAATGGACTCAGTAGAATTTCTGGTGTATTTTTGTTGAATGACAACATTGTCTGACTGGTTTAATGCAACCTAGATTGTATACCTAAAATGGATGAGGGGGGGTGGCTTGGGAGGAGGGAGTGGGGGGGAGAAAAAGTCACTGTATATGTGTGAAAATGAAAAAGTGTATATCATGGCTAATGTGATTTATGGTGTGAAAAATAAAAAAAATAAAAAAAAAGTTCTACTGTTAGTTGAAATATTTAAGAACAATTAAAAATAAACTGAACTTAAAAGTGACTCCTGAGGCTAATTTATGGGATTTGAGTAGCTGAAGAAATTAGATTTACTTTCTTTGTAGATTTTGAAGACTATGAGGTGATTATATTAAAACACAAAAACCCTTTGGGCTCATGGCAAGGAAGATAGATCATGAGACGTTTCTATCTATAAGAGAATTTCAAAGATGACGGGGTGGTCTAAAATTGAAATGCGTTGGATCATCTTGAAAAGGGTGGTAAATCTCCTGAATGTTCTTCGCCAGAGGCAATGTGGTGGCCAGATCGTTATGGGTATTTTAAAATAAAGTAGATTTATTTTTTAAATCAAGGAGTTGAGGGTTATGCAATAGAACAGGAGATGGGAGAATTCCCTCTTTATCTCCCTTGATTTTGAAACGATGCCACTTATTCTGGATATACCCTCCTCACAATTCCCCACAGAATTCTTTTAAAATTTTAAAATTTTTAAATTTAAAAATACAGCACAGTAGCAGGCCATTTTGGCCCATGAACCCATGCCTACAAATTGCACCCAATTGACTTACACCCCCAGTACATTTCAAATGGTGGGAGGAAACTGGAGCCCCCAGAGGAAACCAAAGCAGGCGAGGGGAGAATGTACAAACTCCTTACAGACAGCATTGGATTTTAACCCTGGTGCCGATCACTGGCGCTGTAACAGCATTGCACTAACCGCTATGTCTACCATGCTGCCTCAGCTTTTAAATGTTATAGTACAGACTTCTGATTCTCTACACACCAGTGATTATATACCCTGCCTTCACTCATCTATCCTTTCAACCCAGTGAATATCTTCTCCACTACCTCCAATGAAATAATATCATTCCTATTATTGAGACCAAAAGTATATCTTTCCCTCCAGTGCTCCATAAAGACAAGTCAACACTTCCTCAATTTTATACTCCATAACTTCCACGATAAGAGTCAATATTTCCATTAGTCTTCCTTGGGGGTGAAGTGCTAATTTTTTTTAGGGGCCTGAGCTCACCAAAAATGATCAAATATCCTCATATTATGAGTGGTATTTTTCTCCCACAAGCCACCACCCTCTTTCCCCATCCTCCACCCCAATACCCACTTCCGTAAAATCCCCTGTATTCAGAGCTGTTGTCAGAACAATTCTAATAGAGAGGGCATTAGGATAACCGCGGGTAGGTGGTGGGGGTGAGGAAAATAGCTCCTTTGGCAGGGTTGGCCAATCCATCAAAATAAATGGCGGCAAAAGGTCTTGTGAGATCTAGCCTGGGTGGCTGCCATGTTGTATTTGGCGTTGTGTATTTGAGAGTGAGTGATAGGATGAGGAAGGAAGACTGGTGTACTAGTTGTTGAAAGAGTAGCGCTCATTGGGTGGTTGGAAGGGGTGGTTGGTCCACTCAGCCTGTATTTAATATGCGGCCTGGGGAGGGCACCCAGCCCGTACTTGATATGCGGCTGCTGTTAAATTCCCCACTAATTTCTATTTTTTTAAGCAGTCCCAGAGAGCCGCTCCAGTGAGCTCCAGCAGCACTGCACCCCTGGTCTTCCTCATAATTAGTGGACCTGCTTGTCAATAATTTGTGGTTCTTGAACAAGACCATTGAATCCCTCTTTTGTTTTCCAATATTTTGTAATCTCATGTTATTTAATTCTGAATTTGCATTTTTATTCTTTCTTCCCACATACTACTACTTCTGCCAGATTCTTACACACTCACCTCTCCTTTCTACAATGACCCTGTGTGGCAGGGGGCTAAGGTTGGGGTGGATGAGATCCGTTCCGAGAAAATGGTCTCTATTATAGTTGTTCCCTGAACCAAAATCACATTGTCTGCATTGGTATGAATATAAGTTGAAAATAATAGTTTAGGTATACTTGCTTTTTTTTCACTTAAATTTTGTAAGTGCAAATTATTATTCGGTGCCTCAAATTTTGGAGTCAGAGTTTGTGAAATCTCCAAAGGTGAATTTTTGTTGTTTGGCCATGGGTTGCCTGTACTTCCTTTTGCAAACTCTTTCGGTCCATGTCAAAACATGCCAACCCAACCATCAGCAGGAAATTTGGCAGCAGTAAGTACACTTGGTCATCAATGTAGATTGTAAATAGTTGAGGAGCCAACACTGATTCCTGTGCTGTCCCCTGAGATGCTGATTGCCTATCTGAAAATTACTCATTTATCCTGACTCGCCATTTCTATTGGTTATTCTGTTTGTGCCAATTTATTATGCGTAGTCTTGTCCACTTAATCTATGATAAAGTGGGATAAGCAATGCCCTGTTGAAATCCAGATGGCACTTCCTCTTCACCCACCTTGTTTGCTACATTCTTTAGCAAGTTTGCCAAACATGACTTCCTGTTCGTGTATTATGTCAACTCTGTTTGCTTGCCAAACTTGACTTCCTGTTCGTGTATTATGTCAACTCTGTTTGACTGCCAAACATGACTTCCTGTTCATGTATTATGTCAACTCTGTTTGATTGTCAAACAGACTTCCTGTTCATGTAATATGTCAACTCTGTTTGATTGCCAAACAGACTTCCTGTTCATGTAATATGTCAACTCTGTTTGATTGCCAAACAGACTTCCTGTTCATGTAATATGTCAACTCTGTTTGATCGCCAAACGACTTCCTGTTCATATTATCTCAACTCTGTTTGATTCCCAAACATGACTTCCTGTTCATGTATTATGTCAACTCTGTTTGATTGCCAAACATGACTTCCTGTTCGTGTATTATGTCAACTCTGTTTGCTTGCCAAACTTGACTTTCTGTTCGTGTATTATGTCAACTCTGTTTGATTGCCAAACATGACTTCCTGTTCGTGTATTATGTCAACTCTGTTTGATTGCCAAACATGACTTCCTGTTCGTGTATTATGTCAACTCTGTTTGATTGCCAAACATGACTTCCTGTTCGTGTATTATGTCAACTCTGTTTGATTGCCAAACATGACTTCCTGTTCGTGTATTATGTCAACTCTGTTTGATTGCCAAACACGACTTCCTGTTCGTGTATTATGTCAACTCTGTTTGATTGCCAAACATGACTTCCTGTTCGTGTATTATGTCAACTCTGTTTGATTGCCAAACATGACTTCCTGTTCGTGTATTATGTCAACTCTGTTTGATTGCCAAACATAACTTTCTGTTCGTGTATTATGTCAACTCTGTTTGATTGTCTGATGATTTCCTCAATTTTTTTTCTGTTCTTCAAATTACATTCCAGCATTTCTCTTACTAGCCTTTAGTTTACTCATTTCTATCTCCCTCATTTCTTGAACAGTGACATTACATTTACACTTTTCCAATTCCTTGGGACTGTCGAGAACTTTTGGAGTTTAATCAGTACATCTATTATCTAAGCAGCCTCTTATTTTTAGATACAGGAATGAAAGCCACCAGATCTGTTGAACTTGTTGACCTTTGTCCTTATTCGTTTAGCTAATATATTTTCTCTTGTAACAAAGATTGTTTAGCATTCATCCCCCACTCTGAACCCTTGGGAAGATCATGTAAAAGTGGGAATTCTATGGTAGAGATGGAAAAACAACGGCAGAAAAAGACAAAAGAGAAAGAGAAGGTGAAACGAAGAGGGGATGTTTTCTTTAAAGAAAATGTTTAATTTACATGTCTACCAAGAATTAAATTAAAACCAAAGGAATTATTTTGCACAGTTGTATTGATTAATTTTTAGTGTCCAGATGTGGTTTGGTGTCAAAGAACAGTTTGTACTTTTGAATAAGGTACTTGAACTTGAATGGCTTGTCTCATGTTTACTTTCCAGCAACTATGTCAATGCAGATACTTCACCTGCTGAATGTATACCATTGGTGAGGCAGACAGTAACTGTCTATGGTGGCAATGGCCAGCATAGCAGCTATCGCAATGCTATCGCAATGCTATCGCAATGCTATCGCAATGCTATCGCAATGCTATCGCAATGCTATCGCAATGCTATCGCAATGCTATCGCAATGCTATCGCAATGCTATCGCAATGCTATCGCAATGCTATCGCAATGCTATCGCAATGCTATCGCAATGCTATCGCAATGCTATCGCAATGCTATCGCAATGCTATCGCAATGCTATCGCAATGCTATCGCAATGCTATCGCAATGCTATCGCAATGCTATCGCAATGCTATCGCAATGCTATCGCAATGCTATCGCAATGCTATCGCAATGCTATCGCAATGCTATCGCAATGCTATCGCAATGCTATCGCAATGCTATCGCAATGCTATCGCAATGCTATCGCAATGCTATCGCAATGCTATCGCAATGCTATCGCAATGCTATCGCAATGCTATCGCAATGCTATCGCAATGCTATCGCAATGCTATCGCAATGCTATCGCAATGCTATCGCAATGCTATCGCAATGCTATCGCAATGCTATCGCAATGCTATCGCAATGCTATCGCAATGCTATCGCAATGCTATCGCAACCTGGGTTTGAATCTGACACTGTCTGCAAGGAATTTGTACCTTTTGCCCATGTCTGTATGCCCATGTGCTCCAGTTTGCTCCCTTCCTTAAAAAATGTGTGGTGGTTGTGGGATAATTGGTGTATTTGGGGATTACTGCATCATGGGCCAGAAGGGCCTGCTACTGTGTCATACATTTAAATTTAAACCAATAGTTTTAGAAAATTACCATGGCTAACCGTAGAATGAGAATGATAATAGAAACCTTTGGATTTCCATCTTTAAGGTCTTGCCTGAAATTACTGCAACATAAATAACACATAAATCATTCATGCCATTCACCACCTGTTATTCTGATAAAATGTTTTGGCCATTATCTTCCTCTTAATGTTTAGTTTTTGTTAATAACTTTGCCATATTTCTATAGAATTTATGCAATTGTCTGAAATATGCTGTGTGATCCATTGTACCTCCTGGGAAACTGTGATATGAAGCTTACATTCTAACCTTCATAATGGAGTAAATTTATGATTTAAGCTGCTGTATGGAATAGTTCCATTTATGCTAAAATATTCTGGCACAAAGGGATATCTTGAATCCTTAATTTTCCATAAAATGTTCACAATAAGAGAACAAGCTTGCTTCTATAGTTTTCACTTCACTGATTCCAAATATTAAAGTATAATGGGATTACAACAGGCAGATAAATTGTTGAGACAAACTAACTGCAAGGTCCACATTTGTTTCTATCATCAGGCCAGTTCAGCAGTAATGTATGGACATGGAAGCCTCTTGCAAAATAAGCGCTCGCTTTTGTTGCTCCACGAGGCAGGCCAGATCATAAAACAAGAATGATGGGTGTTGTCACAGAGAGCTTACTGCTGATCTGAGCTTCTTTTAATCAAAATACAGTCATCAGTATGAATGAATATTAATCATATCTATGAATGCAGTTTTCTGACAGCTAGATTATTGGAGCATGATTGAATTGTATATCATCTAATTGTTGTAATTTGGTGACTGTCTATGGGAGCAATACTACAGGATTGGGTAGACAGGAGTCTAACTGGTGAATGGGCATGGAAAAAATGAAACACAAAGCTATCTTCTAAAATGCAATATATATATTGGTCTCTGATCAAGGTAGAATATTTCCTTCGCTCCTTTCTATTGTGTTCCCCTTTTAAATATTCAGATCAAGTAATATCATGGTAATGACTTCATCAATTTAGCAAAATTAAATAGTTCAACAAGAAAAAGACAGACCTATCCACTCGCTAGTCAGAGCACAATTATTTCAGTGACAAGGATGTCGAGGCTAAATGTATATCTTTTCCAATATATTCTCCTTCAAATGTTAATAACTGGGTTTGCTCTCATAATCGTAATCTTCTGCATGACCATTTGTGACATTGTTAGGTTGCATTTGAAATGTGCTAGTTGTTTGTGGCAAGACCATTGGAATTTGACTGAGATCTTGAATCTGCTTTTCCAGCCTCAGCTTTTATTAAGTTTTCTCAGTTCTGACAATTAGTTATGCATCATTATTAGTCCCTGTCCTGCCTTCTGCCCCGTGAAACTACCATTCAAATTTTCCAATGGGACTCATGCATATGTCAGCTGGGTCACATTCTCATCTTTCTGGCAAAGCACCAAGAATTGAAACCCCACTCCAGCAAAAAGTGAGCCCAAATTTCACTGCAGGACTGAGTAAATGCTACAGTGTTGGAGATATCATCACTCAGCAGAAATAATAATTGATGCCTAAATCCTCTCCGATGTGAAGGCAACTTGAGGTATTAAACTTTCAATCAACTTCTGGAAAAAACTTCTGTTCATGATTATCATAAATGTTGGCGTCTACAGTAACTACATTTTAGAAGTACAGTATTTTGGTTGCAAAGTGCTTTGGAATAACAAGAGAATGTGATGGCAGTGATATATATGAAGATTATTTTCTTTCATGGAATAATGAATTGTTCCTTCATTGGTTTTGTGGTATAGTTTTGCAGATACTGGCAATGTCTTTCTATCTCATAAAATTAACAATGACTTGCATGAACTGAGAATTATTTCCTTCAGTGAGAAGTGACAGTGTGGGTCAGGTCAACAGGTATTGCTAATTTCTAAATCCATGTTTCTCAACCTTTTTCTTTCCACTCATATACCCCTTTAAGTAATCCCTATATACCATCGGTGCTGTGTGATTAGTAAGGAGTTGCTTAAGGTGATATATGAATGGGTAGGAAAGGTTGAGAATCACTGCTCTAGACCCAATTGTTACTGAAATATTTTGCTTGAGAAAAATTGTCATTGGCCCATATCCTTAGGAGTTATGAAACCGTGTACATAACAAATCAATTAGGTATGATTAAAAGAGTGGTTTTCAAACTTTTTCTTTCCACCCACATACTACCTTAAGCAACCCTTTACTAATCACAGAGCACCGATGGCATAGGGAATACTTAAAGTGGGATGTGAGTGGAAAGAAAAAGGTTGAGAACCACTGTTCTAAATGATGAGATTATACCAATTCCCTCATTCCCACGGAGGGATTTCTGAGTTTTTGACCCAATGGCCAGAAAGATGCATTTTCAAATCAACATGATAGGAAATTAGAGGAGGCCTTGGAACTCTAAGTGATAAACATTTAATGTTTTGGAATTGTTATCAGAGAAACCAAGTAGCCTCTGTACATCAGTGATGAAGAGGATGAATGCTCACAATTGTGCATGAAGCATTGGTAAAGATTTTTATTCTGGACAATATAGCATTGTTGTGGGGTTCGTTTGGGAGTCTGTTTTTAAGAAGATAACATACAGCAAAATTGGCCCATTCCAACAAAGAGAAAAAAACAAGTTACTGGAATTGAAATGTTCCACCTGGAAGATTGCAACTGTGCCCAGGGTAGAAAATGATATTCCAAAATAAAATTGTTGCACTTTTACTTCTTGAACCTTAATTATCAGAGCAGGTGAGGTGTTTCAATTATTCTTTTGATGTGTGCCTTGGAGATAGTGAAATGGGTTTTGAAAGTCAAAGGAGGTTAAATCACTGTTGGCTACCCTGCCTCTCATATTCTTTAGTAGGTGCAATAATTGCTTGGCAGATCCAACTGCATTTCTGGCCAATGGTGACCCTTGGGCATTTTGTTGGTCAGGAATTTGGTTAAAGGCCAAAGGGTGCGCCATTCAACTCTGCTGTTGGAGTTGATTGTGACCTGGTTTTTATGTGATGTGAATATCACTTGGATAGAGTTATTGACAGTCTCAGCACCCACATTTGGGCCAGGATTGATGCTTTTTGGAAAGCACAAACCACTATGTAACAATTAATAACATTTTTTTCCTTCCCTGCAATGGTTCTGCATTGGTTGGGATCAATGAGGATTAGATGATCAGTTTTAACACCACAACCCCATGTTTTCAACAGGCAAGTTGAGATTCAAAATGGTCAATGACCTTCCTGAAAAAGTGCTCAACACATCCTACCAAAGTCCACAGGGATATTCTATTAGCTATCAATTTGGATCTGACTATACTATTGCATTTCAATCCATGGGAAGCCACTATGAGTCTTCTCAATCAACAATATCTACTTTCCAATACCTCTGGTCTCACAATCTCTCCTCAATAGAGCAAAAGCAGTGTTCTCTTTCATCACCTTCTGCCCCACCAGCCTCTGCATTAATTCACTTTCTGCTAGCTCCAAGAAGATTCCATCTCCAGATCCCTCTCCCCATTCCTTGCAGTGTTTCAAAGGATCATTCTCTTCGTGACTCTCTATTCCCAATAACCACTCCCATTCTCATTGCACTTGCCCCTGCAATCATAAAAGTTGCAGCATCCATCTCTTCACCTCTCCCTTTCCCACTATCCACAAACTTAAATGTTTTCAGCAGGTGAAACAATGACTCGTACCTAATATTCCACCTGGCTGCTCTGCAACTGAATGGCATTAGCATTGACCTATCTTGTTTTCATCAGACCTCTCCCATGTCTCCCTCTCTTTTCCATCCCTCTGTCTCCTTTCCTCCACCCCCTTCTCTCCATTCAGCTGTCTCCTCACCATTCAATTAGCTTGTTTTCTCTTGTGTCCTCCCACCCATATGTATCCCCAACCTATTGCCTGTGACCCTTTTATTCAGGCCTGCTTTTTGTTTGTACCTTGATGAAGGGCTCAGACCCGAATCATTGATTATGAATTGATAACTTTTCTTCATAAAGAACGCTGCATGACTTACTGAGCTTCTCAAGCATTTTTGTGCATACTAGAAAATCCTGTGTTGTCATTCTGTAGATATACTGGAGAAATTGAATGCTGATTAAGTGATGCTCTGTATTTAGCCCATAGGAACTGCCCGGAGATTCCTGTTGCCTGCTTTATTATGTTTCATCTTATTCCCACTATGACCAATCTGGCTGCAGCCTCCTGTGCTGTAACAGTGACGTGCAACAATTTTATTTTGGAATATCATTTTCCACCCTGGGCACAGTTGCAATCTTCCAGATGGAACATTTAAATTCCAGTAACTTGTTTTTTTCTCTTTGTTGGAATGGGCCAATTTTGCTGTATGTTATCTTCTTAAAAACAGACTCCCAAACGAACCCAACAATGCTACCCTTGTTTGGTGCTAATTGATCTTTCATTTCATTGTAACTGCAAATTTCATTCTTCACTGAATGTTATAGATAACCTATTAGACTCCTTGCAGAAGAACCCTTCCCAGATACTAGGTATAATGTGGCAAATAAACATGAACTAAACAAAACTGATATGAACTTGTTTTATCTCTCATGATTGACAATGCTTGATCCTCCGTCTACAGCATTTTGCACTCCTTTTTTTGTGTTCTTATTCTGTTACCCATCATCTGGTGATGACTGCAAACCCCGCCTCATCCTCCCACACCTTCTCTTCAACACGTTCAACTTGTTTTCTTTCTTTTCCCCTTACTTGACAAGAAATGTGAACTCTGTTTCTCTTTCCGCAGTTGATATCTGACCTGTTGGGTGTTCTTGGCAATTTTTGTTTTTATTTCCTGACGACAAAGAGCTTTTGAAAAACCAGACAGAGTTAAATGGTGAATCCCTGGTCCAAGAAGAAAATGTGTACATTCCCTCTTTCCCCAAAGACCACCATCTCCAAAATCTGTACCTTGCTTTGATCTGAATGCACATGTGACCAAATGATTTTGAATGATCTATACTTGTGGTCACTTTCTGGCTTTTGCAAGAAGGAAGGTGTGCAAAAGTAGATTGCTGAATTGCACCAGTTAAAGTCATTGGAAGGTGCTGTTGGATAAGGTGGTTAATGTTCTATTTGAAGCTAGCATCTCTACCTTGTGTTCCTGATTTCAGATTTGCAGGGCTCTTTTATGGATTTTCTGGATTCTTTGGGAGTACTTATAAAATTCAAATTTAAGGAGAATAAACAGGTAAATTTTGATAGGTTATTAACAATTTTTTTTCTTGTGAAACGCAAAGTACAAAAAAAACATTTTTTTTGCTGCATTTCTGTGACTTCTGCATAGACGTTTGTTGCCGCTGTGCATCTGTGGTGCTTATGCATGCATACATACATGCAAAGGCTGAGAATTTTCAAGATGTCTGGAATCTCGGGTGGTCTGGATTTCAGGCAGGAGTTTTCGAGTGGTCTGGATTCCTGGGTGATTGGGATTTACGGTATCCGGATTTTCTGACTTTTACCGTATAAAGCATTGTTCTGCTCTGCTCGCTCAGCAGATTATTGGAAAGTGATCAATTTTCTTTTTCAATCTGTTTTATTGATTTTAACATATGTAAAATACATAGGTACATATGGTAATAATAAAGTAATATAAAGATATAAGTATCAAATAACAATGAGCAAGGGCCTTGATATTAAATGGAAAAAAAGTAAAAGAGAAAAAATATATATATTCCTAAACTAAGAATTAAACTCCACCCTATGAGGGCTGCTGGCCAAATTCAGTCCACAACTAATAATAGTAGCTATTGGGTCATAAAAAAGAGCAGAGATGAATAATCTACAAGTTTTGAAAGTAACTGAGAAAAGGATCACAACGAGAAAGAAAGTTAAGATCCATTGCAGTAGTAGAACACCTATTTATTTTTCTAGAGACAGATGGCATTATATTCAACAACCATGGAGTATGAGTGGAGGGACAGCATCTTTCCATCTCAGCAAAATGGCCCTCCTAGCAATGAGGGAAGTGAAAACCACTACATGGGATTGTGAAAAAGTCAATATTAAATCCATTGGCCCACTCACTCCAAAAATAGGAACAGAAGTTAATATAAGAACTAATACCCTTTGCCAGAGAATAAAGAGTGAAGGATAGAGCCAAAAGGTACAATGTACCTTCCTCAGTTATTCATTCATAACATTTACAGGAAATATTAAGATAAAATTTAACAAACTGAACCTTGGAAAGGTTTGCTCAATGGACTACTTTAAATTGAATTAATGAATGCCTAGCACAAAAAGAAGCTGAGTGAGCACATTTCTAAATAGAATTCCATGTAATTTTGGCAAATGGTTGTTGAAAGTCTTGTCCCCATAATTTGGAAAGTGATAAATTTGAGTGGAATTATTCTGCACAATCAACTTTTTAAAGATTATGATTTCTTTTCAGAATCTTTTGTGATACTCTTGTTTACAAGTCAATTTTTCAAGATCCACAGCATATTTCAGCACTTGTGCCCAGTGAATGTTGCATCATGGGAAGTGCCATGCTGTGAATGTGATATTGAACCAGGATAGTTCATGCTCAATCAGGAGGAGAGAAAGGTCTCAGAGCAATATCCTGAAGAGGAACAAGGGAATTATTCTCAAACTTCAAGTCAACAATATATTCCTCAACCAACAGATTGATTACTGTCAGGGCTCACTTTTTCTCACTTTCTCACATATATTTTTCTGAATTAAAACAGAGAACAAGCATTATTGATTGCTCATTGGCTCTAAAGGAGTTTGGGATTCCCTGAATTTATGACAAATTAGTTTCATTCGATTACTCACTGTCTTGCCAATGTATTAATATTTTGGATTTTTTTCCCCCAGTGAAATATTTTTTAAATTTTTTACTTATGATTTTCCAGTCTTGAACTCAAACAGTTGTCAACATTATCATTGTCAATGTTAATATGGTCAGCATTGACAACAATTTACCATTTTTCATATTATACAGTTTCCATAGAGTTCAAGCTCCTTCTATCTCCCTTCCACCCCGACACCCATATTCGTAACTGGACGTATAAGCAACCACAAATACACAGGACACTAAAGACATTCACAATAAAGGGAAGAAACATATGGGAGGATTTTCACACTCACCAAGGGAGATTACAGTCAATGTCAGCAGAACAACTATTTAAAATGCTACAAAATGGGATCAAATATCCAGGAGCGAGAATAGACAACAATTGGAATAATTTATACAGGTTGAACCATAACCCCTTGCTGGAAAGAATTGAGGAGGACTTAAATAGGTGGATGTCCCTGCTGATAACCTGGGTGGGCAGGGTCAACTGTATTAAAATGAATGTGTTGCCGAGGCTTCAGTACTTCTTTCAGACACTGCCTGTGATGTTGCTCCGGGAATTTTCCAAAATCTGCTCTGACGAGTAAGAACATTCCTCTGGAATGGAAAGGTGGCCGGGGTCTCTATGGAAAAATTGACCTGGAATTATAGTCTGGGTGGATTACAAATGCTATACTTGAAGAAATATTGTTGGGTAGCCCAGTCAAGATACATCGCCTCATTCTTCAAGGGAGGAGATGTACCATCCTGTGCACAAACTGGCTTGCACATGGTGGGTAAGAAGGTGGCAGAGGACTTTATTTATAAATGGGATGTTAAATTGTTATCTCAAAAAGCAGGCAGCCTGATTTTAAACAAGTCATTACCATTTGGAATAAAATTAACCAATATTTAAGTGGGGCTGTCCCCAAAAAAACCCCTGACTCTGACTAGATTAATATCTTTAATGGTAGGTAACAAGATCATGGACACCAGGCATCAGAACAGCGTCATGTGCATAGACAACTGTTACGAGCAGGGGAAATTTATGTCATTCAAACAACTCAGACATAAGTATGGTTTATTGTACAAGACATTCCACTGCTACCTTCAGATAGGATCTTTCTTACAGGATAAATTAGGTCCAACCACTGGCCTGCCAAAATGCAGTAACATAGAGACCTTGATTCAAGGGGGGAAACACTCAGAAGCTAATCTCAGCAATGTATTTCCTGCTCTAAGCAGAAGGACCAAAACAGGCTGCCATAAATTGAGACAGAGGTAGGAGTCAGACTTAGGAATAGTGATTGACGAGTGGTGCTAGTCCAACCTGTGTTGGGTAGCATGACTACAACCATGAATGTGTGGTACAGGCTGGTGCAGTACCATTTTCTGCACCAGCTGTACCTGACATTGCAACAATTGAACAGATCAAAATCAGAATTATCAGATCAATGTTTCAGATGTGGCATTGAGACAGGAACCTTTGTGCATACAACCTGGACATGTACCAAGGTGAGACCCTTTTGGGTGGAACTAGGCCAAGCCCCAGAGAAAATCATAGGTAAAGAATTCCCTCAGGACTCTGAGTTGTTCCTGTTGGGAAACATAATGGACATAAGACTTGCAATGAAGCTGTCCAAATTCCAAATTCAATTTGTGATGGTCGCATTGGCAATGGCCAGGAAGTGCATAGTGGTTACCTGGATATCTGACTCCTGCCTGACTATCATGCACTGGAACATAGAAATGCAAAGCTGTGTCCCCTGGAGAAAATCACTTATAACTTAAGGAAAAAAAATGACACCTTCAAAAAAAAATTGGCAGCCATATTTAAATTTTGTGGGAGTACGACTATAGAGAGACCATCATGGCTTGCTGTCCTGCCTCACCTGCATACCCCTCCACCGCTTGGGGGTGGGGGCATGGGGGTGGGGGCATGGGGAGGTCCAACTTGTCCTAACCAGGCAAAGTCAAGAAAATGAAACAGCCTGTGGTCTGGCTGCTGTTCTGTGACAAACCCACAGTGAAATCTTTAGTTTTGAAATTCATCAATGGCATGAAAGGATTTTTATAAATTGTAAACCATTACAAATTCAGGTCAAGATTCTGCCCCACCTCTGCAATATCACTCTCCATCCTTGAAATATGAAGCTTGCAGATTCTTCTCCTGGGCTTCATTTTGCTTAGGAATGATACTTCACATCTGCTGATTACTTTCTGGGGATTTGAAAACAATGTTAAACATTAATGCGAACAGCTTAAGTTTATTTGTCACAAAATACCTGGTAATTAAACTTGAAGCAGCACATTTAGGCAACCGTGAAGAAGGCACACCAATGACTATACCTTCTGAGGACATTTGGAATGCCATCAAACCTCTACAGATGTACTGTGCAAGTGTACTGAGTGGTTGCATCACAGCCTGATTTGGGAAATTCAAGTGCCCAGGACTGCAGAAGCCTGCAGAATGTATAAACATGGCCCGGTCGATCACAGGCTCTGACCTTCCATCCATTACAAACATCATAAGGGATCATAAAGGACCCCACCATTGTGGTCATTGCTACTTCAGGCAGAAAACCAGTACCTCTAGGTTCAAGAACCATTTCTGTCCAACACCTATCAGTCTCTTGAATCTTCCCTCGAATCATTAGTGTTTTTTTTTAGACAGCAATGTTGGAAAAATCTGTGTAAAATTTAACATAAATTAACATAATTGCTCACCTTGTGGTCATTTACACTGCACCCTTAAGTACCTGGGCGCATTAGTCCCGGTGCTTTTACGTGGAGCAACATGGCCTAAGTCATCAGCTGGATGTTGAATTCAAGAAGTGAATTTTGTGGTGCGATTCAGACAGCAGGCTGCCCCTGAAAGGTAGTCGGGATCCTGCAGGATAAATCACATTGCAGGAATTCACTAAAAATTCCTGCACTTTCCTTTTTAGACTGCCCATGTAATGGCATATTTCGTTGATTGAGCCATTAGGTGCCTGCAGTTTAAAAACCCTAATAGACTGCTCTGACAGCACAGAAAGGCTGACTGTACTATTGTCAATAAAGCTTTTTTTTGGACTGGTATTTCTGTTAATATATATATATTATCAATCTTGTGTATTTATTGTCTCTCTTAATTTAATTCAATTAGTTTACTATCATAGTTTTTTTTATTTAGAAGTACCTTTGGTTGAAGCAAATAAGAAATTTGATGCATATGTACATTGTACAATGTGTATGACAATAAACTCATAATCGTAGTGCAGTGAGAAGGGTTTATCTGTAAGAAGACTACAGATCATCTCACATTCATAAGGTTGAAGATTACTGAGTGTAGGATTGCAATGAAAAAGATCAATTACCACTTAGCAAAGGTAGCATGAGAACACTTTATGTGGATCATTCAGGAGCCTGATAACAGTAAGGAAAAAACTCTCAACGCTATTGGTGCACATGAACACACTCTAAAACCTTCTCCCCAATGGGACGAAGAAATAAGGTTGTGTTAGGTGTGATGGGTCCTCCAATATGTTGGCTGCCCTTTCATTGGCAACAGGATATGACGATGGAGTCCACCGAGGGGAGGAAATGTTGTGTCCGGCAATATGTCAAGATTGAGGAAATCAAGTTTTCCAAGGCCTTATTTTGAGACTTTAGAAATTGGGTTAGAGCTCAGCAGCAAAAGTTGCAGGGTTTGACTGGTTAGCATATTAAAGTGAGAAACTACATTCTTTTTAAAAAAAAAAATGAGCCAATGGAGATGATGCACACCTTTGCAATTGTTGGGATTTCATAGAGAATGACTGAACTCGATAGACGAGTTCCCACACCAGTCAAAGACTCAAATTTTACGTTTGAGTGGTTGGCTTCCACACTTCTGATTTAGCCATTTACTTCAAGCAACATCTCTTCTCAATGGAAGCAGCTACATCTTTGTGTTCTGCAAACAGCTTTCCACTTTAGAATTCAAGCTCGTAGTCTTAGAGTTCCTAAATCCTCTGTTATAAACTGCCATTCATTCAGCATCCAAACTTGGCAACCATATTTCCTGCCTGAATACTTGGCTCAAATTCTGTATTCAAAGTTCACTGTTGTTAACCAGAACACAATGGAGAGCTTGTTTTACATGAAAATAGCCCACCCGAGCCAAAGAAACAGATGATATTTGTAAAATGTATCAGCAATTTTTAACACCATATACAGATAATTAGTTTTTCAATCTGGTTGAAGTCTTTCTTTCAAACAAATGTTCCATCAATGAAGAGCATTATGTATAAAAGAGGTATTTTGTTTATTTGCAAAAGAATAATTGAGAGTGAATTCTGAGATGTGCTCATTTTCTCCTTCACTATTGTTTCACATCAATTACAAAATCTCTGATTCAACATAGACTACAACATAAAGAAAACAAAATAAACACACAATTTGTCCTGCACTTGTGCTCAAGTAACAAACGTACCCCAAATAAAAAAAGAATATCCTATACAGTATCTGGAGTCTCTTGCCTCCTAAGCATACAACTTTTGTTCTTCGAAAAGGAGTATGAAAAGGTTTCTAAATGCATATTGAGACCTGCCCAATTCTGATAATGCACATTCAAGCAGTGGTACATTTCCTTTGCTTAAGATTAAGAATGGAGTATGGAATCAAATCTTAGAGAGAATAAGCTACTGGAATGAATTTAGACTGCGAGGAAACAAAAGGTCTGTGGTCCCCATATGTACCCTCAAATGGATTTGAGATCAAACTTTCCCTGTAAATTAACACTTGTCATTTGTAAATAAAAAAGTGAAATGTCATGGAATTTGTTGGTTCTGGGTTATATTTTCTTGATAAAATATTTATCAAAGCAAAGGTTTCAACTTTTTATTTCCACTCACATACCACTTTAAGCACATAGGTGCTCTGTGATTAGTAAGGGATTATTTGAAGGTGTTATATGAGTGGAACAAAAGGGTTGAGAACCACTGCTCTAGACCCAAATGTTACTGAAATATTTTGCTTGAGAAAAATTGACATTGGCCCATTTCCTTGGGAGATATGAAACCGTTCATATAATGAGCCAATTGTGTACGATTGAAAAGGTGGTTTTCAAAAATTTTTTCCGCTTACATACCATTTTAAGTAATCACTTACTAATCATAGAGCATCTATGGATACTTAAAATTATGATGAGGATAGAGTAAATGTTGATAGGCATGTTGAGGCAAGCTAGAGGACATGGGTAAGAGTAAAAGCGGAAAAGTTGAGGGGGAACATAAGGGGGAACTTCTTCACACAGTGGTGGGGGTGTGGAATGAGCTGCCAGCTGAAGTAGTGAATGCAGGCTCAATTTTGACATTTAAGAAGAATTTGGACAGGTACTTGGATAAAAGAGGTATGGAGGGCTATGGATAAGTGCAGGTTAGTGGGAGAGGCAGAAATAAATGTTTTGGCACAGACTGGAAGGGCCAAAATGGCCTGTTTTTGTGCTGTAGTGTTCTGTGGTTCTAAATTGAGTAAATGGGGAAGGTGACACGATTGAACACAGTGGAGAGGAAGACATCTTTCCTGAAAGGGGAGGACATCACAGGTTGTTCTAGAATTGCACAAAGTTGTGCCTGAAAGAGAAACATTTGTGTTTTTATTTTACATGGGAACACGTAACAAAAGACTGCATTCATGTGGCTTCCGTAATGGGCAGTTATTATACTTTACAGCATTGGATATGCTTACCACTGAGTTTCCTCAAGAATTTTCTGGTGTATTTTTGTTGAATGACAACATTGTCTGACTGAATTAATGCAACCTAGATTGTATACCTAAAATGGATGAGAGGGGGGGCGTGGGGGGTGGCTTGGGAGGAGGGAGGAGGGGGGGGGGAGAAAAAGTCACTGTATATGTGTGAAAAAGAAAAAGTGTATATCATGGCTAATGTGATTTATGGTGTGAAAAAAAAAAAGAATTATTTTGTATCTAAAGTTGTATCAGAAAGCACACTGAGGGAGAAGTTGGATATTACTAGAGGTGAGAACAATTATGATAGCAATGTGGAAACACACAAGCACAATAGTTGCCAATGTAGACCATTAAGCCACTTGTCTGTTTATCTACTTGAATGTCTAACTTGAATAGACTGAGCATCTCAACTCTCTTTTGGCAGAGAATTCCAAACATTTCAGCCATCTGTCTTGAGAATTATTTTCTTCTCTCCACTACCGATGTCACCCCCTTTGTTAAGAGACTATGATCTCTGATTTTGGACAACTCAGCCAGGGAAAGTGGCATCTTTCCATCTACCTTGATAATGCTTGTAATGATTTGCATATTTCCTTGAGATCTGTTTTGAACCAGCATCAATCACACAGGTGCCCAAGAAGAGTGTTGTAAACTGCCTTAATGACTATCGACCAGTAGCACTTGCATCAATAGTGATGAAGTGTTTTTAAAGGATGGTAATGAAGCTTATCAGCTCCTGTCTGAGCGGCGACAAGGATATGTCTATCATAGCAACAGGTCTATGGCAGATGCCATCTCACTGGCTCCACACAAAGCCCTGGAATACCTGGACAGTAAAGATGCATTAATCAGGATGTTCTTTATCAACTACACTTTGGCATTTAACATCATCATCCTCTCAAAACTGATCAGCAATCTCCAAGGCCTGGAACTCAACTTCACTGTGTAATTGGATCCTGGATTTCATCACTTGTAGACCACAATCAGTGAGGATTGGGAAGAACATCACATCCATAATCTCCATCAGTACCGGAGCACCACACGACTGCATTCATAGCCCCCTGCTCAACTCACTTTACACCTTTGACAGTATGCTCAATACGTAATAACACAATCTACAAATTTGGTGACAATCCCACTATAGTAGGTTGTATAAAAAGGGGCAATGAGCCATCATACAGGATGGAGATTGAAAACTTGACTGAATGGTGCACCAACAGCCAACTTGCACTCAGTGACCAAACCTAAGGAGCTGATTGTTGACTTCAGGAAGGGAAAGCAGAGGTTTACAATCCAGTGATCACTGGGGGAATTGGAAGTGGAGAGGATGAGCAAATTTACATTTCTTGTAAGTCACTACCTTGGAGGATCTTTCCTGGACTCAACACACTAATGGCATATGAAGAAAGCACATCACTGCCTCTACTTCCTCAGGAGTTTGCGGAGGTTTGGTAAGACACCAGAAAGCCTGGCAAATTTCTACAGAGGTGTGGTGGAATGTGTGCCAACAAGCTGTATCATGATCTGGTATGGAGACACCAAAACCCCTGAGCGTAAAGCCCTCCAAAAGGTAGTGGACACAGCCAAGGACATCACAGGCAAAACCCTCCCTACTCTCAAGAACATCTGCAGGGAATGCTGCTGTCGGAAGGCAGCAGCAAGTGTCAAGAATTCATAGTACCCAGAACACAATTTGTTCTCACTGCTCTCATCAGATATCGGTGCCACAAGACTCATTCCACCAGGTTCAGGAACAGCTGCTACCCCTCCACCATCAGACTGTTCAATGACACACTCAATCAGGGACTCATTTAAGGACTCTGACTTGTGCAAATTATTGTTTTTTTAAATTCTCTCTGTATTGCACAATGACTTTGTTTCCATTTGTTATCTGCTTACAGATCTTTATTTGTTAACATGTATACGCTCGCACCGTCTTTCTTTTGCACAACCAAGAAGTAGTAATTTTGCCTTGCCTGCAGAAAAAATGAATCTCAGGGTTGTATGTGATATCATGTTTGCACTCTGACAATAAATCTGAAATCTCTCCTTCTAAACTCATCCAAGCACAGGCCCTGTATCCCAGGATTCATTCTGGTGTGTCATTAGCCTCTTTTTTTTACTGGCATCCTAGTCAATTGGCTGTTCAGTGTCCCAGGATAGGAAGTCCTGTGTACCATTTCCACTGGGTACCCTTAACGGGGACATTAAATCCTTTACTACTGACACACTCATCCTTGGGGATCGGAGTGCTCTACTTTCAAACAGAAATGGGTAACTTTCTGCAGTCTCTTGTGCCACTGGTTTTATCAACATGCCGGCATCAGCAAACACCGGGGATATGAGTAGGGGTAGAGGCGGTTAATCTCCGGCGTGAAATGATGTCATTTGACGCTGGGAATTAACTCCCAGTTAATTCTTGGGACAGGATGCCAGTGGAAAAGGGGCTTTAGTTGCAGTTCCTCTGTTACATATATTCTTCCTAAGCATAGTAGTATCAGAGTGGTATACAATATTCCAGATATGATCTCACTCGGGCTTAATGTGATTACAATAGGATGTCTTTTCTCTTGTACTCAGACTATTAAATGAAAGCCAATGTTTCATTGTATCTGCAGAATAATATCCATTGATTTGTGTACAAATAATATTACTTCTTTCTCCAAAGGATCATCAGAGAATTGTTGGCTACAATCTCTGAATTGATATCTGTGGTTCCCAAAGCTGCATGATGACCTTGAGTAGAGATTGTGGGCAGCAACTGCTTTCCCTTTCATTGTAATGGCACAATGTTGTTTGTCTCTGTGGAATGAGAGAAAATCAGAACGAAACTTCTTCTCAGTATAAAAGCTGTTGATCTGTTCCACCTAGAAAGCATTCACTGAACTGTGCAAAACTTTGCTTTGGCATTTCTGCCTGAATTTTGCAGTCATCTAGCAGAAGCACAATGCCTTGCTGTTGGTGTTCATTCATGTTTCATCTTTTTATTTCAATTTCATTCTTCTCTCCTGCCCCTTTTTCTACTGACCATACTTCTGACAGACTTCATTATCATTTAAAGTCACCTTATCAGCTTTTCTTGATTCTCTTGTTGCAGAGAGAGAGAGCGAGAGGGAGAGCGAGAGTGAGAGCATGACAAATCAAGAAATGGGCTGAATCATTTTCTCCTTCAAAAATCATAAATGACAAAGATCTGATACTGCAAACTCAGACAAAGGTTTTTTTGTTCTCAATCCTTGTTTTGTGATGGCTAAAGTACAACAGTATTCATTATTTGTGTAGAACTAACAATCTATTTTCCTCTCCAAAGCTCCCAAACTCCTAATGTGATGTGCAGGAGGTTTTGTGTTTGGCTGGCTGCAGAAGCATTGGTCTCAATCTCAATTGTTTGTCAACAGATAATCAAGCCTAATATCAATGGAATAGAGGTGCAGCATTAATGTGAGTGGTTTCATCACGATCTGCTGTAAAAGGGATTGTTAATGAAGAGGAGTGAAAGTCTGAAAGTGCTGTGATTGAAGTAAAAAAACACCGAAATTCTGGAGAAACTCAGCCAGTATTTTCAACATCTCTAGAACACAAAGATGTTGTGCCGAGCCTGAACCTTTCTTCAAGGAAGAAACAGAATAAGCGAAAAGCAGAAAATTGCAGAAGGTCTCAGAATTCCAACAATGGGGGAGGATCTAGACCAACAAAAGGTGTTAATTGGATATGATGAGGGAGGTAAGAATTCATCATGTTTTGTGTGAAAGGAGATGGAATGGAGAGACCGATAGGAAAAGGCGATGGGGGAAGAAGGTGAAGGGTATTCTCTGGCTTTTGTTGATATTAATGCCATCCACATGGAGGCTGCCCAGTTTGAAATGCGGTGTTATTCCTCCAATATACAAATGGTCTGAGTCTGGTGGTGCATGAGACCATGGACAAACATGTCAGCAAGGGAATGAGATGGAGAATTGAAATGGTGGCCAGTGGGAGAACCACGTTATTGCGGTGGACAGAGCTGAAGTCCTCAACAAAGCAATCTCGCAGTCTGTGTCCAATCTCTCCGATGTAGAGGAGACCACAGTGGGAGCATTGGATGCAGTAGATGATCCCTGCAAATTTACAAGTGAAATCTTTCTCACATGGAAGGACAATTTGGAGCCTCAAATAATGGTGAGGGAGGTAGTGTGGTAATTTCTCCTGCAGTCACAGGCATAGGTCCTAAGGGGACGATTGGTGGGGAGGGAAGAGTGAACAAGGGAGTCATAGAGGGAGCGGTCCCTGTGGAAGGTGAAGAGAGAAGGAGGTGGTGTCTCATGGTGAAATCACATAGTAGGTGGTGGAAATAGCAGAAGAGGATGTGTTGGATCCGGGTGGTAAGAGGAATCCTGTCCTTGTGTGTAGGGGCAGAGGTGGCCAGGTCAGATGTGTGGGTAACAATATATTCAGGTGAATGCCGAGTTGATAGTGGTAGAGAGAAAGCTGTGTTGTTTGAAGGAGGAGGACATCTCTAATGATCTGGCATGGAAGTTCTTATCCTGGGTGCAGATGTAACTGAGACAGAGGAATTGAGATAATGGAATGGAATTAATACAGGGTACAGGGTGTGATGAGGTGTGGTCAATGTAGCTCTGGGAGTTGATGGGTTATAGATGATGTCTGTCAAGTGTTTATATCCTGAGTTGGTGATAGAGAGAGATTGAGGAAATAGAGAGTATTTCTTGAGATAGACCAAGAGAATTTGAGATTCGGGTGGAAGTTGGCAGCAAAGTGGATGAAGTTGACGAGCTCATCATGGGTACATGAGGCAGCACCAAAGTAGTCATCGATGTAATGGAGGAAGAGTTGATGGGCCTGGCCTGTATGGGCATGTAGCATGGATTGCTCACATAGCCAACAAAAAAGCAGGGATAGTTGGGGCCCATGCAGGTACCCATAGTTAATCCTTTAATCTGGAGAAATTGGGATAAGATAAAGAGAAATTATTGAAGGTAGGGACAGTTTTCCCTACCAAAGTAAGGTGGTGATGGAGGGGGACTGATTGTGTTTATTGTCTAGAAAGAAATGAAGGGCTTTGAGGCCTTCTCTATGGGGCATGAAGGTGTATAGGGATTGGATACCCAAGGTAAATATGAGGTGATTGTGTTCAGGGTACTAGAAGTTGTTGAAATGATCGAGGGCATGTGAAGTGTCCTGGATATAGGTGGGGAGGAACTGGACCAAGGGGAATAAAACAAATTTGAGGTAAGCGGAGACCAATTTGGTGGGGCAAGAGCACGTGAACATGATGGGTACACTGGGACAATTGGGTTTGAGGGTCCTGTTGGAGGGGGAAGTAAGAAGAGGTGTTTGAGGTCTCTATTGTATTTGGTGCTCTTGTTGTGGATTCCTCTACATCAGAGAGACTGGACATACCTCACTTTGTTGAGCACCTTGGCTCAGTCTGCCAAAATAACATGGACCTCCCAGTGACCATCTATTTCAATTCCCCATCCCAATCCCTTGCTGACATGTCTGCCCATGGTTTCACGCACTGCCAGACTGAGACACCCTTAATGTGGAGGAACAGCACCTCATCTTCTGACTGGGCACACTCCAACTGGATGGCATTAGTATCAACTTATCTGGCTTTCATTAAAACACTGCCAACTTCTTACCCATCATCTCTCCATTCTGTCTTCTTTTCCATAAATGATAAGCGCTTACCTTGCTCCTTATCATATCCAATTAACACCTTCTATTGGTCTAGATTCCTTTACCACCATTTGAATTCTGAGACTTTCTGCTTCTGCTTATTTGAAGAAGAGCTCAGGCCTGAAGCATTGGCAATATACCGTTTGATCCTATAGATGGTGAAAAGATAGGCTAAGTTTCTCCAGTATTTCAGTATGTTTTTCCTGTAAAGGATTTGGGGATGTGGTAAATGTAATGGTTAGTACAACGCTGTTACAACACGAATAATCAGGATTGAGATTCAAATCCTGCGCTGTCTGTAAGGAGCTTGTACATTCTATCTGTGTCTGGGTGGGTTTCCTCCAGGGGTTCCAGTTTCCAATCATCGCTCAAAAATGAACCGGAGGTTGCAGGTTAATGGGATCTAATTTGGTGGCACGGCTGAAAGGGCTTGCTACCATGCCCCATGTCAAAAAAAGTAGGGAAAAAAAGGCTAGCCAGAGCTCAGACCGGCTTCATTGAAATCCACAGATAAAAGGATTTTTTTTCCCCAGATAAATGATAAGTATCTTGTGGAGACGAGTTGATATCTTTTTTTGTTAATTACATTTGGGGGGGAAAAAAAGTGTTTCAACATCACCAAAAGCAGAAGTCACATGCAAGATTGTTTGATTAAGTCCCAGTCCACATCACTTACCATAGGAGTGATGAAAATAGGACCAAGAGAAGGCCATTCCACCTTACAAGCCTGCACGACCATTCAGTGTATCATGGTTAATCATACCACAACCACATTTCTGCTTTCTCTCCATTTCCCTTGATCGTTTCTGCCAATAGGGTCACCTTGATCTCCTTTTTAAGTCGATTTAATGCACTGGTCTCAACAACTTTCTGTATCAAAGTTTAACCTTTGTTCTGGGCTTCCAGAACATCAAAAATAGTCTTCCTATACCTAACCTGTCTGCATTTCATAGTTTTCGATAAGATTCCCTCCTTTTCTTTTGGCTTCCAATTCATAAAACCTGTGTCTATTTAGCCTTTCTTCAGTTGTTAATCTTGCCATCTCAGGACTTCGGGAATCACATTGGTAAACCTTTACTGCACTCCCTTCGAACAAGATCTTGTTCTCCAGTTCCTTACTGCCATTCACTGCTTGGGTAATTGAACACATGTTTAAAATCTGCAAATATATGCTTACATTTAACAGAAAGAGACATGATTCACTACACATGTATACAGTCAGAAGTCTGCATTGCAATAATCTGCCCAACACTGTTGACAAGAACAATCAATTGTCCATGTTTCAAGCCTTTCCCCAGTCAGGTATCCAAATGTTTGGTCAAAGAGGTGAATTGTTAGCAGTCCTTCTAAGGAGGATAGTTTAGATATAATTGATCATCTTCTCAACCTTCCCATCAAATTATCATGTCCTATAAATTCTGTAAATGTTTTGGTGGATTGATGGTAGGAATTGAGCTCATTATTTAAGTCAGAAAGAAAATAGAAAAGGAAGAAACTATTGACCTATTATCTAAACATCAGTGGAAGGAAAAATCTAATCTCTAATGTCGGCTGTAATAACAAAGTATCTTGTAAAGCGTCCACATGAATTTGTGAAAAGGAAGTCATGTTTGACAAAACCACTAGACTGCTTTTGATGTGACTGATAGAACAGGTCAGAGGGATCTAGAGGGTGTGGTGTATTTAGATATTACCAAAATCTTAGGAAGTTCATCAATAAGGTTAGTTTGAATGAAAATGGAATAATATACTGACATGCAAGGTTACTGAAGGGAAGGTGAAGAATGGGAATAAAGAAATTAATCTTTGCCGAGAAATCTACCAAAGGCTACCAAAATCATCCATATTAACAGTTTGGTCAAGGGAACAAAGCTGGATTTTGTGTTTGAAGGAGGATGTAAAGACACTTTAAGGGGATGTAGAAAGTTCAGTGAGTAAGAACGTGGCAGGTGCAAAAGAATGTGGAAAAATATGAGGCTATCCAATTTGGTGTACAATAGGGGAAAAAAAATGTTCGTTAATCATGAGAAATTTGGGATGTGTAAAGTGATCTGTGCATGCAGCTCACTCAAGGCCAACAAGCAGGGTCAGGAAGCTTTCGAAAGGGAATATGGTATGTTAGTGATTCCAGGGAAATTTAATTTCAGGAGATTGAAAATCTTATTGCAATTCACAGGGCCCTTTGAGACAGAGTAATGTGTCAAGTTTTAGTCACCTTGCTGAAGAAAGGACATACTTGGCAAAGAGGGGATGCAGCAACGATCCACCGAATTGGATCTTGGGATGCTGGATTTGCCATTTGAAGGAGTTTAAATGGACTGAAACAAAAATGTTAAATTGTTAGAGTTGGCAGGTTAGATGCATAACTTAGTGAGGAGCCTCAAATCATTGAATCCTAGAACCATAGAACATTACAGCACAGAAACAAGGAATTGGGCCCTTCTAGTCTGCTGAACTATTTTTTCTGCCTAGTCCCTTTGACCTGCACCCAGCCCATAGCCCGCCATGCCCTTCTTATCCATGAACTTGCCAAATTCTTCTTAAATGTGAAAATTGAGCCCAGATTCACTGCTTCAGCTGCCTGCTTGTTCCACACTCCCACCACTCTCTGTGTGAAGAAGTTCTGCCTTATGTTCTCCCTAAACCTTTCCCCTTTCACCCTCAACCCATGTTCTCTAGTTTGTATCTCACATACCCTCAGTGGAAAAAGCCGACCTACATTTACTCTGTCTATCTCCTTCATAATTTTAAATACCTCCATCAAATCTACCCTCATTCTTCATTGCTCCCGAGAAAATACCTTACCCTGTAACTCATTCCCTGAAGTCCACCAACATCCTAGTAAATCTTATCTTTTTGATATCCTTCTTGTAGTTGGGTGACCAAAACTTCACAAAATTCTCCAAAATTGTTCTTACCAATGTCTTGTACAACTTTAACATATCATCCCAACTCTTGTACTCAATACTTTGATTTATGAAGGCCAAAATGTCAAAACTGTTCTTTACATCCCTTGTAGTGACTAAATTAAATATTATATACATAGTTAAAATAACATTGAGTTTTAACAGCAATAAAATTGGCATCTGCCTTCCTTTATTCTATTCTCCAACCATCCTCAATAGTCCCAATTATCTCCCCTTCTCATCCCCAACACACCCCTCATATCACCCTGTTGTCTACCTATTGGCTCTCCCACACGTGCGTCATTAGAACTTCTCGCTCTGACCCATGCGTATTACCCATGGCAGCCAGCTGACATAAACACATTTCTTCCCTTATGCATCATTCAAATTATGAATAATTTGTGGAGCCAGGCCCGGTAAGTACATGCTAATGACAACCCCTCCCTCAGCCTTCGAGTCATGTGAGGAGGCGAGTGACTGCATATGCCCTGCAATAAAACGACCTGTTGGGCAGAGAGTCTGGCCCAATTCAGTCCATTTTTGCTAGGCAGGCATGAGAGGACCCAACATGCATGGGTTCAGTTGTCTCTCTGGTGTTGGCAGTGCCAAAGTAAATGAAACATGAATATACTCTGGTTTTACATGATTAATGGAAAATGATTCAGCATTGCCATTCCATAGGATCAGAAAATATTTACGATGTCATTCCACGATCTCGAAAGTGCCATCGTATACCAGCTGGAGTGGTTAGTGAACCACATCATGATACACGAACCCATGTGTAGTGTGGCATATCATTTAGTATATAAACTGCGGTTGACAAATGTCAGGTGGCAGTTGGTCTTATTGGCTGCATTCGCTTCCGATAGAAGTATTTAAGATTATGAAAGGGATAGACAGAGTGGATGTGGATAGACTATTTCCGTTAAGAGGAGGAAAGATTAAAACAAGAGGACATGAGTTAAGAATTAAGGGGCAGAGGTTTAGAGGTAACATGAGGGGGAACTTCTTTACTCAGAGAGTGGTAGCCGTGTGGAATGATCTTCCGGGAGAAATAGTGGCGGCGGAGTCAATTGTATTATTTAAGAAAAGGTTGGACAGGTATATGGATGAGAAGAAGATGGAGGGTTATGGGCATTGTGCAGGGAGGTGGGACTAGAAAGGGGTGTTCGGTGCGGACTAGAAGGGCCTAATGGCCTGTTTCCGTGCTGTAATTGTTATGTTATGTTAAGACAGTGGACATAACTTGACAGTTCATACTGCAGAGTCCCAAAGTACGGCTCAACACATTCACCACATAAAGTTAGTGTGGTTCCATACACCAATTCTGCAGCAAAACGCCCCAAAGTCCTCTTTATAGCCATGCATATGCCAAGTTGAACCATGGGCAAATGCTCCAAAGAGACGCCTCCCCTCCCTGCCATCAATTTAACTTTCAACTCTTGGTGGAAACACTCCATGAGGTCGTTGGCTTGTGGATGGTAAGCCATAGTATGAAGGTGAGCGGTGCCCAAAAGATCCATGAGAGCTCAAAACAATGTTGACTCAAACTGAGCCCCTTGGTTCCTGGTAATGGTGTTTGGGTCACTGAAAGAAGGAAAGCAATAATTAACAAAAGCCTGAGCAAAATCTATGAGCAGAGATTTAGATAAGAACCCTGGTGCTTTGCAACTTCTTGTAGAAATGCAAAGCTGTTAGGATAAAATGGTTACGGGAGCCAATGGGGAGGTCAAACTGAAAGTTCCCCATATGTTTATGAACAATGCTCACACTTGGTTCTCCATTATCATGGCGTGATTCTCCCTGTTTAATATTACAATTCAGAAGACTAAACTTGGTTTATTTATTGCACGCCTCCCAGAGAACATTGCTTGCGAGGTGGACGATGTTCTGGTTAATCCAGGTGATTAATCCTTGAAGGCTGCTATTTTAGAGCGAACACAACTGTCATCCCAAGAGTCTTGTATTGCACACCTTGCGAGCTGACGACAATCTCAATGATAGAAAGTCAGGCAGATGCTCAGAAAATAGTGCAAGCTGGCTGGTGAAGACATTATTGATGAAGACGTATGTAAGCAAAGATTTCTCCATTGTTTGCCTCCACAAATTCAAGTATATTTGGTAGGTGTCTTTTGGATGTCCACTCTGGACTAATTGCTGATCCATGCCAACCTTGTTATGGACTCAACTTCAGCCATGCAGCTAGAGCTTTGGTGACTGCCTCCAAACAACAAACAGAAGTAGAGCAACATGCTGCAATATCAATTCAACAGAGACAAACTAACCTTGTGCAACAAGTGGCAGCACTCACTGAGCAGGTCTGAGCTTTATCAACCAACAAAGTTCTCCTTGTTTCGAACTTAATGGGAATCATGCTGGACGGGACTGTCGGCAGAAACAACTGCTGCTCATGAACACATCAGCCACAGCCTTTTTCCTGAAAGAGAATCTTTTGAGTACTCAATTTCTTGTAGATTCTGGTCCAGAAGTATCTGTGGTCCCACCTACTTCTTAAGAATGACATCCAAAATATTTTATGATCCTGCAGAATAGCAATGCTGACTCATTTTCCATCAATCATGTAAAACCAGTGTATATCGATGTTTCATTTACTTTGGCACTGCCAACTCCAGAGAGACAACTGACCACTGCCTGTTGGGTCCTCCAATGGCTGCCTGGAAATACCAGACTAAATTGGGCTGGACTGTCTGTCCAGAAGACTGTTGGGGATCATTGAGAATGGTTGGAGACTAGAATAAAAGGAAGGTAGATGCCAAATATATTGCTGTTAAAACTTGTGTTTTCTTTATTATGGATATAATATTTAAATTACAGTTACTACAAGTGATATTCTTGTACTACAAATGATGCTTCTAATCTGGAATCAGACTCTATCTACCTGTGATGTCACTACCACTTTTCCAAATGGTCCAAACCCCTTTGCAAGCTTTGAAAATCTTTGTGCCCTCTCCAATTTGTTGATCCAATTTATCACATTATCATCCAGATCATTAAAATAGATGACAAAAAACAATAGTCCCAGCACCAATCCCTGAGGCACACCACTGGTCACATGGTTCCACCCTGAGAAGCAATCATCCACCATCGGTCTCAGGCTTCCCCTGTATAGCCAATGTCAAATCCAGTTAATTGAATACCGAGTGAGTGAAACTTCTTGACTAATCTCCCTGGTGAAACATTGTCAAAAGCCTTACTAACATCCAGGTACATAAAATCTACAGCCTTTCCTTCATAAACTTTCCAGGTGACCTCTTAAAATCTCTATCAGATTGGTTGCAAACACAACCTACCACACACAAAGTCATGTTGTTACTTCTATATATTGATTTAGAAAATTCTGCTGAACATATTTGACAAACTCCAAGCCATCCAGCCCATTTATGGACTGGAAATCCCATCAATAGGTGGAAAGTTAAAATCGCCTACTATCACAACCTTATGTTTCCTGCAGCTGTCTGCTATCTCTCCACAGATTTACTCCTCCAATTCTCACTGACTATTAAGTGGTCTATAACACAACTCCATGAGTATGGTCGTACCTTTTCCATTCCTCAATTTCACCCATATTGTCTCTGTAGATAAGCCCTCTGGTCTGTCCTGCCTGAGCACAGCTGTGATATTTTCCCTGATTAGCAATGCCACTCCTTCCCCTTTCATCCCCCCGTTCTATCATATCTGAATGCGACTGGTATGTCAGGTCATTCATCTGAGTGGGACTGCTATCATGTCAGGTCACTCGTCTAAGTGCGACTGGTACCATGTAACCCAGTACCACCTGTTGCATGGCCAGGTGGTCGGAGGGTGGCTGGACATCAGAAAGAACACACCTCTTCAAGAACATGGCTCACCACTACTTTTCAAGCATATTTATGGGAGGACAGTGGACATTGTCTTCACTGGAGATATGAACATGACAGAAAATGAATATATACAAACAGTGATTAGATTCGGCATCATGAAAAAAACGGGATTTGATCCGACAATCTGGAGTTTCTGACAAGGTCTTTGAGTGTTTTTGGAGTCTGTAACACTGAGAGGATTGTGCTTCAGTTGCAATTATCTACCTGTTGATACAAGTTCTTACAAAAGGCTCAAGAAACCCAATAAAATTTAATGCGTTTCTCATGGAATAAATGAGCAGCCGGTTACCATTTCAGATTCAAAACATTCACTTTTTTTCTTTTCATTTCTGCTATTTGTTAAGGTGAAACTTCTGGAGCTTTTTGTTCCATCTTTTTGCAGTAGTCCACACTCTGTCAGAGGACATGATCCAAAGGCCCCAATCTGGCAAATTAAAGGAGGTGATGTGATTGCAACAGTAACATCAGGCAGGAATAGGAAATCTCCCTTCTTCTGACTCGTCACCTGAGGTGCACATGATTATGCTGACCTTGAGAGAAGTGAAAAGTTTTCTGTTAGTTTTTACAGGAACATTGAAGACAGCAAGAGTCTCTTAAATGATGGTGAATAATGTCAGATTCATGGAATATGGAGAGATTGGATTTGGAGTCTTCGCTCAATTGCATGTGAGCTGACAAAATATAGCGGTTTAAATGTTTCCAATTGTACGATAATCAGCTTCACTTCCAATTAAGGATTTCGTATTTAAATTGAACGTGATGAAACTTCATTTTTTTTAAAAATGCAGCATTTGATGATTTTAGGAGGTGGTTTTCTTTCCATTTATCTTTCAAACATTCATGACAAATAAATGAAGGTTGAACCAGTTTTTGAGCTTCTTCATGAAACAAGCACTTGGAAAACAAAGGAAGTTTTGTGAAATCAGACAATGAAAGAAAATCTAGATATAGAGCTTGAAGTTTCCTTCGAATACAGAGATGAAACCTAAGCCCCTTTCACACTTGCAAGTGATCCCAGGAATTAACTGCCATTCGGTGTTTAAAGTGCCTAGTGTGAAAGCAAAATCAGTTCGATGCCATCATCAGGTGATATCATCTCACACTGAGGATTGAGGGTTTACACCCCAAGTACAATCCCTGGCATCTACAGATGCTGGCATTGCAATCAGGCAAGTGTGAAATGGGTATTTGCATTGTGGGATTGAAATGACCCAAGTTTTTTAGTGAGTGCAGGAATGTGAAAGAAGAAAAGATTAAAATGAAGATATAAACATTGCTGTGGGAAAGTTGCAGCAGGAAAGAGGAGAAATAAATAGCAATAGTGGTCAATTTTTAAACAGCGTGGGAAAATTCGAAGCACTGCTGTGCACAATTTATAAAGACTGTGGGGGGGGGGTGGGGGAAAGCAATGGCGGACCTGACTTCCCAGAATGCTGGGCAGCAGAGAAACTCCTCCATGAATGCTCCATGCTTGCAGCCAGGCACACAGCCCTTTCTCTGCCACATGGAATTCTGGGAGGGCAGATCCCCCATCGCTTTTACCCCCACCATATTTATGAATTGAATACGATAGCGCTACTAACTTTCCTCTGCTATATAAATTGTGCGCTATAGCGCTACTAACGTTCCCACCCAGTTTAAAAATTGTCTGCTATTGCTATTTATTGCTAGCACTTTCCCACAGTCCCTTATAAAGATTTATAGGTCAGCGCAACAACAACAGGGGCTGAAGGGTTCATACTGTGCTGTACATAAAGTTTAATTATGTATAATTAGGCATGATGAATTTTGTTCAAATATAAGATCATAATACATAGATCAGGATTTAGGGCAGGTCCACTATTGCTCGATGTGTCATGACATCACCAGTAGAACAGTCCTAACCCCAGGGGTGGCTCCTTGCAAGTGTGAAAATGTTCAGTATCCCAGGTATGAGTGGTCATGTGTGAAATCCCAAACTCCCATTCCTATCCCAGGACACTGAAGGGCGAATTTAGTGGGACGCAAGTGTGAAAGGGACTATAAAGTCAGCACTTCATCAATCCAAGTTGCACAAATGGTATGCGTAAAACCTGCATTGAAGCAAGAGGGTTCTGTCCCTGTAGTGCTTAATAAACAGGCCACCCAAACTTGCCTGAGGTACACTGTGATGCACTGGCCTCGAAAATCAGTTGTCCATTGTGCACTTTTAAGGGCAATATGTCCCCATTCATGGTCAGTGCATTACAGTGTACCTCAGGCATGTTGAAAATCTCATTTGGTTGCAGAACCTTCACATGCAGTGGCCGCAGACAGTCTCCTGATGGGAAGTTAGATGACAATCGTGCCAATTGGTCCAAGGAGAATATTTGTGTTGGGATCAGCAGTGCAACTGATCAACATGGAAAACTTAAGAGCAAATCCCTGAGATTTGGCCCAGGTAGGTCTGAGCCCTTTTAAATAATAACAAGGCAAACCTCCACTTTGTGAAGTGGCTAGTGCTGAGGGCAGAGCTCAAACTATTCACTGCATGCTGTTTGATCTTGCTACAAATACCCAACAGTTACTGTGAATGTGCTTCATGCATCTGGAGAACTTGCATCCAATTCACAAGTCCTTCCACCACACTGAAAATAAAATTCTTCCACTTATTAAACTCTATGACATGCAATAAAGTTTTAGACCATAGCTGTGCTCAAGATAACCTTCTCTGAATGACCAAAGCAGCTCCACACTTGTACTCACAGATGTTGGTGAGACTACATTTGCAGTATTGTGTGCAGTCCTAGTCACCCAGCTGAGTCCCCACTTGCCCAACTGCTATTCTGACTATTCTACTTTGTCAAAGAATAAAAGATAAAAACTCACCATAAACTAAGCTTGCCTCTGCTTCTTCTCACTAAAGCTTTTTGAACAAATCCTAACACCCTCACACAATGGCCAATCTGGTTGTATGCCTATCATCTTTATACAAGCCCATGCCAAGAGCTGAATTCAGCAACAATTGAAAGTCTGCCAAAAGTCTGAGCAGGCCCTGCCAGCTCCCCTTTTTAAATCACACCCTCACTCTCCCACAAGCCACTGCTTGCTCCAATAGTGTAGTTAAATGACCTGAGTACAGAAGAGATCATAAATGTGAATGAAAAATAGTATTAAGCTGGAAAGGGTCCAGAAAAAATTCCTGAGAATGTGGCCATGAATGGTGGGCTTCTGTTATATGGAGATATTGGATGGGTTTGGACTTTTCTCCCTGGACCACATGAGGCAAAGAAGGGACCTTATCAAGGTTCAAAAAATAATGAAGGGCATAAAGAAGGTAAATAGTTATAGGATTTTTCCCAAGAAAGGAAAATCTAAAACCAGAGAACACAGATTTAAGATGAGAGGGGAAAGATTTAAAAGGGACCTGGGGGATACTGTTTAAACAGAGAGTGGTAGACATGTGGAAGTTGCAGAGGCAGGTACAATTGAAACAGTTAAAGGCATTTCAACAGGTACATGGGTAGGAAAGATTTCTGAGGGTTATAGTCCAAATGCCAGCTGATGGGAGAAGCCTGGTGCGATAAATTGGTCAGCATGAACAAGTTGGACTGAAAGGCCTGTTTCTGAGCTGCAAAATTGTAAATCAGTGAAAGGATCATCAACTACTTGCAGACGCGTTTAAGATTATCTCCCCAGTATTGTTTTCCAGCTGTCAAATGTCCACCCTTGCCTCTCCTTTACTCTTATATCCTAAAAAAAAACTTTTCATGCCCTCTTTTATATTACTGGCTAATTTTTCTTTCCATTCATCTTTTCTCTCCTTTTTGCATTTTAATTACCTTCTGTTGGGATTTTATAAGCATTTCAATCCTCCATCTTCCCACTCATTGTTGCTCTATTGTACACCCTCCCTTTAACTTCCATACTGTCTTTGACTTCCCTTGTCAATCATAGTTGCCTCATCCTCTCTAGAACAATTTCCTTTGGTTGAAATTGTCCTGGCCCGTGAGTTAACATCAGAAACACCCACCATGCTGCAACACAGTCATTCTGGTTAGTGTCTTTTTCTAATCAACTTTAGCCAGTTCCTCACTCACGCTTCCATAATCACCTTTATTCCTCTTGTACACAGATACATCTGGTTTTAGATTATTCCTCTCAAACTGCAGGGTAAATTTGATCAAATCATGTTACAGCGTCCAAAGAGTTCCTTTAACTTGAACTCTCTGATCAAATCTGGTTCATTGCACAACATCCAATCCAGAATTGCATATTGGCTCAGCCACAAGTTTGAAAAAGCCATCCTACAGGCTTTTTATAAATTCTTTCTTTTGGGACCCTGCACCAAACTGATTTTATCAATCAACCTGGATGTTGAAATCCTGCATGACTATCAGAACATTGCCCTTTTTGCATGGCTATTCCATCTCCCATTGAAATCTGTACACCTCCTCTGTAAGGTAAAACATCATGAGATGGGAATGTGTAAGGAGTTACCCTGTGCGGGGCTGTAACAAGATGTGAATGCATCCTTGTACTTACAAGATAAGAGAGACATTGATGGATTGAGAGGCAGGAAGCTAGCAGGGAAAGGATAGCAACAGTTTTAGTCATTGGACAAGTAATGATATGATGATGTTCTAAGTATGTATCCAAGGGTATAAAAAATCACCATTTTGCTGATAACGGCAGAATGCATTCTCCGACTAACATTGTTAGTCGCAAGTGTTACAATCCGGTAATAAAGAACAAAGAACCCTGATTTCGACTCAGTCTGGTGTTTGTCTCACTCATTCATGAACAAAGCAGATCTAACACCTCCCAACAGGATCTTTTTATACTTGCAGTTTCTTAACTTTACCCACAGGGATTCTACATCTTCCATTCCATGTTTCCTCTTTGGAAGAATTTGATTCCACTTTACAGGCGATCAAGTCATCAGTGGCCAGGCCAGCCACATGCACAGAGCAGTATATACCTATCACCAGATGGATATCATGCCCTATTCACTGGTTTTCATCACCTGACAAACTAGTTCAACCCCTCCCCAAAAGCTTGAGCAAACCTGCCCACCAAGATATTGGTCCACCTCAAGTTCAGGTGTAATGCATCATTTTTTTAATATATGGATCGTATCTTCTCAACAAGAGATTCCAATCATTCTGAAATCTGCCCTCTGCACCAATTTTTCAGCCATGCATTCATCTGCTATATGATCCAATGTTTATCCTCACTGGCGTGTGGCACAGGAAGCAATTCCAAGATTATCACACTGGAGGTCATATCTTATAACTTCATACCTCGTTCTCTAATCTCAGAGATGTATGTGGTGTCATGTATATACTCTGACAATAAATCTAAAATCTATTGTATATTCCCTCTTCAGGACTTCATTTGTTATCTTCCCTTTGTATTTGGTATCAATATGTACCATGACCTCTAGCTGCTCATCCTCCCTTTTTAGAATGTTTTGGAACTGATTCGGGATGAGTCTGGCACTTTGGAGGGAAAAAATAACCTGGGAGTCTCTTTCATGTCAATAGAATCTCCTGCCTACTCCTCTAACAACTGAATCACTCTCCTGTTTTTTCTCCCCTTTTGAACTACCAGGCTAGGGTCAGTGACAGAGATCCAGTCAGCTCTGCTTTCTCCTGGTTGGTTGTTCCTTCCACCCACCACCCCTCCCTCCCCTCACCATCAGTATTTCAAGTGGTCCACTTATTATTGAGATGAATGCCCACAGGGGAGCTCTGCACTAGCTGCCCACTCACTTTTCCTTTTCCTCACTGGACAGTCACCCAGCGACCCGGCACCTGCAGCTTCAATGTGACTGTCTCCCTGTAACTCCTATCCACGAACTCCTCATTCTTCTGATTGAACTGAAGATCATCCCACTGCAGCTCCAGTTTCCTAATGCAACCTGTAAGGAGATGTAGCTATCTGGCAAAATTCCCACATCTCACAAGATGAGTCCCCACTTGCCCAACTGCTATTCTGACTATTCTACTTTGTCAAAGAATAAAAGATAAAAACTCACCATAAACTAAGCTTGCCTCTGCTTCTTCTCACTAAAGCTTTTTGAACAAATCCTAACACCCTCACACAATGGCCAATCTGGTTGTATGCCTATCATCTTTATACAAGCCCATGCCAAGAGCTGAATTCAGCAACAATTGAAAGTCTGCCAAAAGTCTGAGCAGGCCCTGCCAGCTCCCCTTTTTAAATCACACCCTCACTCTCCCACAAGCCACTGCTTGCTCCAATAGTGTAGTTAAATGACCTGAGTACAGAAAGAGATCATAAATGTGAATGAAAAATAGTATTGGCTGTGGCAGTAGTGTAAGGATGAAAAGTGGTGCTTCAGAGCAACCTGAACACAGAACAGAATTATGGGAGGAAGTGTATTTTGTTTCAGTCAGTTTTCGTCTGATAATTGAGACTGATAAAGCAAACAAAAGTTTGTGTTGAGATACAATATAGTTTAGTAGGGAGCTGGTTATAAGAATTTCCTTGGTAAGGTTTTGTTGACAAATTGCAGGACTAATGGAAGGGCCATTATGCATGACTTGGGGAAACAAGAACTGCAGATGCTGGATCTTGAGCTAATATTGACAGGCTAGTGGGACTCAGCATCTTGAGAAAGGGTACCCACCCAAAACATTGACTGACCATTTCTCTCCATTGGATGCTGCCAGACACTGTTCAGTCCCTCCAGCTTCCTCTGTGTTATTTAGGAAAGTGATGCTTCATTCCCTAAATCTTTTCAGTTCCCTGCTCTCTGACAAAATGTATGCATGAACACAGTACAGAGAATGGACTGCCCATTGGTGAGTTGTCCAGCTGAAATGAATCTTGAGGATCATTAATAAGAATGCTTTAGATATATGAAGTGACACTCTAGCATTTGTATCACAAATCAAGTGTTTTTCTCATGCCAAGAATACAATGTCTAGGCTTAAGCTTCATTATTGCACCTCAGGAGTGCTGCACCATCTCCAACACCATTGATGTATTGTTGAACTGAAGGCCTATTCCCCACCACAAGTGTATGTTTTAAAAAAAAAACTCAGCAGAACCTTGAAGACCAAGGAAGTGATTTTCGGTGTCCAAGCCAGCAAATGTCCCTGAAATAATATCACTAAGAGCAGATTGCCTAGTTGTCATGTTTGTGGGGGTCTGCTGCGTGCAAATGAGCTGCCATACTTTCAACAGTTCAACGCAGACTGCAGTTCAAAATATTTCACTAGCTGTAAAGATTTTTTCCAAACCCTGTGGTCACGAAATGTGCTATACAAGTACATTTTTTTTTCTTTTCACTCTTCCAAATGTCAGTTCTTAAGGTCCTTAATTGGTTTTCTATCTGTCAAAATATTTATTTCCTAAAAATACTCAGAAATATATTAATGTGGTTATCATACTGCTTTTCATGTGAAACCATATGTCACCTATCAGAACCTGGGGAGACTTTAAATTCTCAAGTAACTTTGTTGTTCCATATATTTATTGCTCTCATTTCTCTTATTTCAACCAATTATCTGGGCTTCACCACAGGCACAGGTTTCTCTTGCCTGTTGGGTGATGGGTCTACTGACTGAGAGACAGTTTGCCTAACCAACCAAAGAAGCATTGGATTTGCTGGACAAAAGAAAATAATTTAATTTGTCTCCTTGGGATCGAGCTCTTTGTATTCTCTGGGAAAATAAGGAGATGCTCATCTCACAGTGCTTTGTCATTTGAATAATGTGATTCATTTCTGATCATATATCTTATCGAGATGAGGGGAGAAAAAAAAACACTTTTCAGGATGTCCCACAGTCATGTGGAGCCAGCTAAATGCTGCTGAAGATAAATTAAGCTGATTAAATCAGGACTCGTCTCTGGCAGTTTTATATCCTTGCCATTATTTTTTATTGTAGTTAGAAAATGATTCATGTTTTAAACACACACACACACACACACACACACACACACACACACACTTTTTTTTAACATCAATTCATGTATACAATAGCATGAGTAAAAATTAAACAAAGTTAATAACTACAGCTTCTCAAAAACCAATGATATAAAATCTCTATATTGGATTTATCAGTCAATTTTTTTTTGTCATGTCTGTGACTTGTACACGCAGATTATGTTTGCTCCTTTCAGTGTAAATATTTTTTTTAATGAACAAGTCAGGGACATGGATAGGAAAAGTATAGAGGGATATGGGCAGAATGATGAACCAAGGTAGGCAATTTGGTCAGCATGGAGAAGCATTACCTGAATCTTTGTCTTCAATTGGTGGTACTTTGCTTTTCCTGAAGGTCAGTTGTTCGCTTCAAGGCTGATGGTTCCAAAGCAATTCCACAAATCTGAAGAAAAAATCCAAGTCAATGTTCCTGTGCTGTTGCATCAGAGATTGTTCTGAGGGATGTCACAGGAACTAACCAGCCTTGTCATTCATTGAAAGTTGCCCTTGATTTAAAGAGGCAGTTGAGATCCAATTAAGGTGGTGGGTTTGAAGCTGGAGAGAAACTAGACTGAGTCAGTGAAAATCAACAAATAAACTGCAGATGCTGAAAATTTAAAACAAAAGATGCTCAGCAGGTCAGACCATGGGAAGAGAAACAGAGCTAATGTTTCAGGTCATCAACTTTTCATCGGAACTGCAAGCTATTTTGTTTGAAATTTCCAGCATCTGCAATGTCTTTGATTTTCACAAACTTGTTGAATTGGCTTCCACTTCTCCAGGAATGCACAACCTGAAGAAAGTCCTCTGCGCTCGCCGATGGAGTTTCCATCTGTCTCCCTTGCCCTTTGTTCATCCCCAGTGGTTCCTTTCATTTCCACACCATATGAATGACAGATTCCTTCTCTGAAGGACATGTGGGAATCATCACATTTTACTGGTCCACTGGTTTGTGTTTAGTGGAATTGCTTTACATTTAATTCTGCAATTCCAGATTGTGTTTATTTACTTGTACTTAAATACCCTGCTCACCATGGAGTTAAACATGAAAGTCTGTAGATGCTGGGGTTGATGGCCATATACAAATGTGCTGGAGAAGCTCAGCAAGCCATGCAGCATGCAAAGGAAGTAAGGGATAGCAACCATTTTGGGGCTGGGCCCTTTATTAGCACATTTCTCCATTTTATATTTGAGCAAGTTTATCATTCTCAGCCCTGAATGTACGTTGCAACTAAATGTTCGTGACCCACTGAAGGAGACAATTCAAAATGTTTACTATCCTTGATAAAATTGAATTTTTTTCTTTACCTCAGAACCCACATACCAGCCCCACCATCTGCTGGAATTACACTGGAAGTTATAGTACTAATTATCTTACAATTATTGGATATGGTCACCATTGCATTATGCTTTCTGATATTAACAATGATTTCTGATTCTTTCTGTTTCATCTTTTCATGTCACCTTCAATTCCAAGCACTGAGACATCTACAAAAGAATTGACACCAGTAAGGAAATCTTTCACCATGTGAGAATTTTCATGTAGCTCAGCATCTTGTGAAATATCTCTCATAGTGCTTGCAATGGCAGAATTTGGAAACAGACCAACATAGAAGGGAGAAGATTCCCAAGGTAAGGATCCAATTTACATCATAGGGATACAGACAGGATGCAGAGTTGGGCAGGGAAATGGCAGATGGAGTTTAATCTGGAAAAGTGTTAAGTAGTAAACTTTGGAAAATCAGACTTGGTGGAGTACACAATTAATGGCACGATTCACAGCAATGTGGAAGAATGGAGGAATCTTGGGTTCTCGGTCCATACATCCCTCAAGGTTGTTGCACAAATTGAGCATTTGGTGAAGAAATGTATGATTATTATTCAGGGGATTGGATTCAAGAGCCATAAGGTCATGTTGCAGCTTGAAAAATACCTGGCTAGACCATACTTTAGAACAGTGGTTTTCAACCTTTTTTCACCACTCACGTACTACTTGAAATATTCCCTATGGCAGAGGTGCTCTGTGATTAGTAAGGGATTGCTGAAGGTGGTATGTGGGTGGAAAGAGAAAGTTTGAAAAATGACTATTTTAATTGTACCTAATTGTGCACAATGTCATATCTCTAAAGGAAATGGGCCAGTGACAATTTTTCTCAAGCAAAATATTTCAGTAACGATTGATTGAGTCTAGAGCAGTGGTTCTCAAAAGCAATATTCCCATTTTTGTAAGTTTTTAAAAAAAGGGCAATGCGCCAAAATAACTAAACTAAAAGCAAAATCTAATGGATGTTGGAAATGCTCAGTAGGTCATACATTATCTACAGAGTCTGAGAATCCGAGATCTGACCTTTTAACACAGTCTGATGATCAAATGCATGTTTGATCATGTGATTTTTAACTTGAAGCCTGTCATCTGACATTTGAGGTTATTGAAGAACAATATGGAACTGAAGTGTATTCTGAGAGGAACAACAAGAACATTCTGAACAAACAATTATGGACTGATTTTTTTTTTCAGTGCTAAGTAGGAGATGGTATATAGTTTTAAACAAGTGGTTCCCAAACCTTGTTGGGTTCCCCCCCCCCCCCCCCCACCTTGGCTCCCAGGCCACATCCCCAGTCTTATCTTTATTATTATAATTTGCAATGCTTACAAAGCTAGAGCCCTGGCCCTTGCAAACGATAAAATGTGATGATCACCTGTCTCCACAGCATCTACTGTCTGGCCTGTCCAGACCTCTTCAGCAAGATACAAATAAATGTTTGGATTGCATCCTTTGGATATTTCCCCCTTTGCTGTTTTAGACCAATGATAATAGAGGCAAGGATTTTATATTCAAATTACTTATCAATTCCATTTTTAATACCAACTCTGTGAAAGCATTTGCAATATCGGTGGCCATGTAGAGATTTTTGTCCCTTCATTTTAAGAAAAGGTGTATTGGCATTGAAGACAGTCCCAAAGTCATTTCCTGCGACAAGACATCTCTCCTCATAATCAGAGTTTGCAAAAAAAAACATTAAGACCTATCTATTGATTCCTGAAAGATCATTGCCCTTGCCTCCACCATCCCTAACATTCTTTCTTTCAAGAAAAACCATTTATTGTTTTCCAGTCCTTGAAACAAAAACAAAACACACAGACACACAACCAGACGTAACACACATACAGATAAACAATACAAATGCAGGACAATTATTCATATTGTTATGAGCCCAGAGGACCCCAAAGCCCAGCAGCAATAAATATAGACCAAGACAAATGGCTTCTTAAACAAAAGTTGCTTTTAATTATCTTTAAACATGAAAACAGAATCACACTTTAACTTATCACTATTGACTTAACTTAACAACCCGATTCTAATTCTAAGCTTTGGTTGTATTCTAAGCATATGTAATCTGTGTGTAAGTTCAGAAAAGTTCTTTGATTCACAATCCAATCTCACTTCTCATTCCTCCAAGGCAATTCTTATACTGTGTACAGAATTTAACATTTATGAAGTTCACCAGGCTTTGGTGCTTGAAAGGTAAATGGTTACCATTCAAGAAGGTTCTTGTCAGTTTTCAGAGAGATATTTTGTTCTAGGACATCTACAACTGATTCCTTCATAATCAGCCACTTCAGTGTCTTGCTGACGAAACTTGCCACCTTCAGGGTTCTCCAGATGATAGTCTCTTTCTTTCAGGTCACCACAGAGTGCCTTTTTGTTTCACTTATTCCAAGTGAAACATTAGACAGCCAGTCCTCTCCTCTTGCATGAACCACAAGGGCTTTGACCAGGCTGAACTAAGAATTTACAATTCGTCTTCCAAATGGGGTTTTCCACAAGCTTTCCAGCTTGTCCTGTTCCAGTCCCAGCTGCTGTTTCTGACTTTAACACTGTAGAACTGATCTCTGTGTCTTTCTCTCTCTCTCTCTCTCTCTCTCTCTCTCTGAGAAAGTTTGTTTGACTCTCTCTGCTTGCAAAACCACATGACCAGCAAGTTCCCCTCCAGACAGAAGGCGACTCCGACAAGTTCTTTCATCCGTTCTCTTTTTGTAAACAACAATCCTTTAGTGAAGTCTCTTGGGCAATCTCCAAAGCTTTTGCAAAGGCTCTGAGGCTCCAGTATTTTAAATAAAATCTGTTTTAAAGTGTTTGTATCTGATCTACACCAACAATAGCTTTCCCAATTCTATCAAAAACATATCTATTTTCTATCACAATATATACAAATAAATAAATATTGTTTCATGAATGTGAGAGTCTTGGATGGCTAGTGTGAGCATTTCTTCTGGTCTTTCAGAACCTGAGGGTGCAATCCATATGGTCCAGAAGACTTATCTACCCTTAGACCATTCAACTTTCTGAGCACCTTCTCCCTTGAAATAGTAACCACACTCACTTCCCTTTCCTCAAACCTTGGGCATTTGCACACTACTAATGTCTTCCCAGTGAAGACTGATGCAAAAAAATCAGTTAGGTTTGCCATCACATCACCCCTCAGAAAATCCTCCTTTGTTTGCTGCCAAACTTTTTCATTAACTTTATTGAGATACACACATAACTTGTATAAAGCAAGACTTCGCACATTTTATTCCTATTTTAATCACAAAACAATGAGATAAAGGAAGGAAACTTGTAGCAGAGAGACTTTCATAGTGTACCTCTTGAAAAGAATTGTGCCAAAATTGAAAGCTTTCAAGCCAATGGACTATGCGCAAAATCAAATAATAAATTGTTTAAATGACCGAAAAGGAAGAATGACAATCAATGGTAATAGCTCTAATTGGAAGGTCGGCAGTGATGGAGTATTATGAGGATCAATCCTTGGAGCCCTCATGTGCCTCAAATGCTAGGATAAATATTTGGATGAAAGCATTGAAAATGTCTGCTTACACTCAGTTGAGTGAGAAGGCACAATGCCTGAAGAAAAGGGGGGAAGAATTCAACTCTGTAAAGTTGTACCATTACTGTATATTGCTTTCATTACAAGCTATAAATAAGCATTTGGATCAGCAGAACAAGTTTAATTATAAAGTAAAGGTTTTGTCACTGAACAGTTTGATTTTTAAAAAAAAAACATCCATTATCATCAACTAAAGAAATGTTACCAATCTTGCTCAGCTATAATAGCAAGAGGAATGTTGGAGGTGGCAAATTACTTTGTCTGATCTCGCTCTCAATTGAAAAACAGTGGAATTCTCCTCCTGTACTCTGCACCATCCGTAAAAGTTCATACAAGAATGTTAGTACTGACACACCACTGAAATTTGCCAGAAACAAAAGTGTTGGAGAAAGTCAGCAGGTCGTGCGACATCCGTAGGAAGTAAAAGGGAATCAACATTTCGGGCCTGAGTACTTTGTTGCCTGCCTTTTACTTCCTCTGGATGCTGCGTGAATTGCTGACTTCCTCCAGCATTGTTTTGTAATGCACTCGACCCCAGCATCTGCAGATTTGCCACAAATGTTTCCATTTACTTGCATTGTTGAAAAAAATTGCCCTGTGCTTTTTCCCCACAGCAATCTATCAATGGGATTCCCATGTGTTCGGAACATTGTCTCATTCTGCATTGAATCCACTTCACTGATGATGAAAAAGATGGAGGTGATGTGTAATATGAGCTGTGGAAAGTTGATGATTTGAATGCAACATTTGTGGTTTGCACAATGCCAGTATCCTTCAATTTATGTAGGGGTTATGTTCTTGGTAAACCTTTCATTAGGCAGAATAAATTGAGAAAGCATTTCTCATTAGTTTCATGATAAAAAAAACTTTGGTTGCATTCCAGAACTCTAGAAATTTGGTCATAAAAACCTGAATACTTAAAAATACATCAACATGGATCCAAAGCACAAAGATATATCAAAGTAAATGAAATGATAAAATATTGCCTTGTTGACAATTAAATCTTAAATGAACATAATTAAAACAAAATGTCCTCTTTTTGGATGCTGACTAAGTGAAACAAACAAGATCCTTGGGGATTTCGGCAATGTGGGCACATTCTCTTGGTGAAAAACCTAGAATTTCGAAATTGCTGGCTCAAGATAAGACAACAGGCATTTAAGAGGTGTATTAATTTTCTGAGGGATCTGAATTTTCAGAACTCTTTTGTTCATGCCTAGTGGAAGCAGATTCCATATTTTGATAGATTCTTGCAAAACAAATGGGTGAAAGATCATCACAAGGAGGGGGAACACAGAGATGAAGTTACCAATTGATCAATAATGATCTGATTGAATGAGGATTTGACATCAAGGGGTCAAGAGACCCATTTCCACTCACAATTCATTGGTTTTGCTGTCAAGTTGTTGGCTGAGAGGTAGAGTTGACACTGTTGATTGAACAATGGCGGTGCTGATGAATCTTGTAATGTCGAGGGCAGATGTTCTGCCTGTGGTTGTGTGGTGATACCGCAATAGTATTATAGGTTACCATCTCTGTATGTGTATGGCTGACTTGCATCCATGCTGACTGTACCAGTAGCTTCTTGTCATAGTGATAAATAATAGTTTGGTTATCAACTATAATGCCTTGCAGGATAATATAGATTGATTATCAATTGTAATGGCTGGAATGTTGCACAGGACCTCAAGGGAGTAAATAACAATAATGGTGGAATAAACACTAAGCATATTTGAACTCCACCTCAGAGTGATGACTTTATTTGATCTCAGGATTCAACATTGGCAATGAGGATGAAATGAAATTCTTGTTATTGAGCTACACAAGATAAAGTATGGCATTTGCAGGAATTGAAGCCACAGGAATTAAAGTTTTGTCTCCATTCAACCCGAATGGAGAAGCAAGCATAATTAGTTCTCGCTGGGTGGCTTGGTACAAGGAGTTCGATTCATATGCCATCAGAAGATTTATGAAGGGGTATGTCCACATCTGCTTCAGGCTCGTTGATGACTGACAAGTTTGATGCGGGACAGGCAGGCATGGTTGCAGCATTTGCAAGGGAAAATTGGTTGATTGGGGTTGGGTGTTGGGTTTTTCCTCCTTTGTCTTTTGTCAGTGAGGTGGGCTCTGCGGTCTTCTTCAAAGGAGGTTGCTGCCTGCCGAACTGTGAGGCGCCAAGATGCACGTTTGGAAGCGATATCAGCCCACTGGCGGTGGTCAATGTGGCAGGCACCAAGAGATTTCTTTAGGCAGTCCTTGTACCTCTTTGGTGCACCTCTGTCTCAGTGGCCAGTGGAGAACTCGCCATCTAACATGATCTGGGGAAGGTGATGGTCCTCCATTCTGGAGATGTGACCCACCCAGCGCAGTTGGGTTTTCAGCAGCATGGATTCGATGCTTGTGGACTCTGCCAGCTCGAGTACTTCGATGTTGGTGATGAAGTCATTCCAATGAATGTTGAGGATAGAGCGGAGACAGCACTGATGGAAGCGTTCTAGGAGCCGTAGGTGATGCCGGTAGAGGACCCATGATTTGGAGCCGAACAGGAGCGTGGGTATGACAACGGCTCTGTACACGCTGATCTTTGAGTTTCTTCAGGTGGTTGTTTTTCTAGACTCTTTTGTGTAGTCTTCTAAAGGCGCTATTTGCCTGGCGAGTCAGTTGTCTATCTCTTTGTCGATCCTTGCTTCAGATGAAATGGTGCAGCTGAGGTGGGTAAACTGGTTGACCGTTTTCAGTTCTGTGTGCCCGATGGAGATATGGGGGGGCTGGTGGTCATGGTGGGGAGCTGGCTGATGGAGGACCTCAGTTTTCTTCAGGCTGACTTCCAGGCCAAACATTTTGGCAGTTTCCGCAAAACAGGACGTCATGCGCTGGAGAGCTGGCTCTGAATGGGCAACTAAAGCGGCATTATCTGCAAAGAGTAGTTCACGGACAAGTTGCTCTTGTGTCTTGGTGTGAGCTTGCAGGCACCTCAGATTGAAGAGATTGCCATTCATGTGGTACCTGATGTAAACACCAACAGGGTGATTTACATAGCAGGGAAAAACAATATTGCCAATTCATTATCAAGGTTGCTGAAAGACGATGGGATAAATCACTCAACGCTTGAGATGGAAGCTGACTCGTTCATGAGATTCGTTGTGGTAAATACTACACCATGGGCAGTACAAACCAGGGAGATCGAGGAGGAATCGTGTATGGACCAAGCAGTTGGTGGAGACCGACTGGAGAGCTGTGTGAAAGGAACATGCCTCATCAGTTAATAAAGGATTAAAAACCACAATTTGAGAACTGAAGGAAGTCATTGAAGGAAGCCTTGAAAAAGGATTCATATGCTTAAGGCAACATAACATCAGTCATTTCTATCTCTAATGTCCTTTAGTTATTCAGTTAAAGAACCGAATTTGAACATTGAGCTTTGAGATTGAATTCTGTGGACTGTGGTTTTTGGACTGATTGACTTGACTTACTGACATGGGGTTTTTGAGGGGATTTTTCCATTTGGAATAATGGGCACAGATTGTAATGGTCTGGGTTTTTCCCACATATACACTGTTTATAAAGATATGTTGTAGTCACACTAGGCACGCAGCGAGTGAAAGAACCACAGAGATTCAAAAGTGGGTTGTACCAATTAACTTTACTAGAACTCTGGCTTGCGCTTAAATCCCTCGGAACCCGATGACACTTGTGACTCCCGGGGCCTTTATGACCTCAGCTGCCAGACTGTGGGCTTGCCCTGCACCCAGAGCTCTCATGGTCAGATCAGTTACAACCTCATGAGCCAGTTCATCTGTTGTAGGCAAGCCACCACAAGACACCCCCCCACCCCCCAAACAGCGTTAGGAGGCGTGGAGTCCACAGTCAACACCTCTTTAGTCCATTTGGGTGGCCAACCTTGGCATGGGTATGGCACAGTCAGAGGGTGTTCCAGGTCTAGGTGTGCTGGCTTGACTCAGTCAATGGTGAAGGTTCCTCATAGCCATTCATGTTGAGGACACACGTGGTTCTGTTCTGAATTGCCATCTTTTATGGGCCCTTGTCTGGCCGCTGGAGTGGAGTCCGGTGCATGCCCCTGCAGATGAAGATGTAATTGCCACCCTGGAAGTCCTTGGGGACAAAGGAAGCTGTCAGGCCATAGCACGAGGTTGGGATAGGAGCTGATGTTCCTACCTTCTCTGAGTCTTGTGGGCACTGCTGTGGTTGTCTCCTCTGTGCCACAGGCTGCTAGCACAAACTTGCCTTGAACTAAAATGCACTGCTGTATACCAATTAAGCTGAAGACGTGGCTAAGACTTTGGGAGCTATGGAGATGTGAAGAAATACCCAATAGCAGCTCATCCAAATTTGGCCTCGGAGGTGCACTATCAGGGCCGACTTAAGGTGCCAGTGGAAACATTCCACCAGGCTGTTGAACTGTGGATGGTAGACCGTGATATAGTGCAGCTGGGTCCCATGTAGCTGTACCAGCGCCAAATGTAGGCTGGATATGAACTCCGACGACCTTCCCCCCCTCCCCACCCCACCATCTGAGGTGATGTTGGCAGGCAGGATGAAATGTGCAACCCAGCTTGTAATGAGGGTTCTAGCGCAGGACTCCTTGGACATGTCGATGAGTGGTATGGCTTCTGGCCACCTGGTGAATCTGTTGACTATGGTGAACAGGTACCTTGCCTCCTGGGAGACTGGTAGTGGACTTATAATTCCCATGTGGACATGCCCAAACCTCCTATGCGTCACATCATCCAACCCTGGGAACAGTGATTGTACAGAGTGGATGGAGGTGAAAGACCATGCATTGGCCACGATGTTTTTTTTCCCGGAGATATGTTTGACAGTGGTGGTGTACTCAGAGATGTATGACAGGTGATGCTTAAATCCATCAGAACCTGATGACGTTTGCAACTCCCAGGACCTTTATGGTGTCATCCGCCAGGCTCTGGGCTTGCCGCCCACCCGGAGCTCTCAGTCAGATCTGCCGTGGACTTGCCCGCAACTCCATGAGCTGGTTTGTCAGTTGCGTGGGTGAGCCAGAACAATCTGTATAATTGTTATTGATATTTATAGTGGGATTAATTGGGTTAAGACATTATCAGTCATTAATAAATTTAGAGTTAAAATTTAACCCTTTTGAATGACTTCTGTTGTTGCTAGTTTGAGGCGTAATGCTTTTGGGGTGTTGATTGTGTTTCTGAGGCAGCAGGAGATGGTGATGGAGTCCACTGGAGGGTAGGGCAGTTTATGTTATGCTCTGAGATGCATTTTCTGCCTTTTGTAGCTTCTTGTGAATTTGTGCAGAAGAGCTCCTATTCCATGCTGTGATTCATCCAGCAAGATGGTGCACCTGCTGAAGTTGTTGAGGGACAAAGGGGACATGACAAACTTGCTTTGTCTTCTCAGAAAGAAGAAATGTTGTTCCACTTTCTTGGCCATCAACATCTTTGTCTCGGGTCAGTTTATTGGAGATAATTATTCCCAAGAATTTGAGGCTATCTCCTCATTAGTGTCATGCTAAAAAGTCAGTATTATCTGAAATATCAGTCTGGGTTATGTGTTCAAGACCATGAAGTGGGACATGAATTCAAAATCCCCTTTCTTGAAGGCAAAAGGTGACACTGGTAATTACTCTGTGCATAGCAGGAAGCCTGGAGATCTTTATAGCTGTGTGGCGAAAGAAGCTTGGGATTCATTCCTGATGACAATCTCTCTGTGCATAGCAGGAAGCCTGGAGATCTTTATAGCTGTGTGGCGAAAGAAGCTTGGGATTCATTCCTGGTGACAATCTCTCTGTGCATAGCAGGAAGCCTGGAGATCTTTATAGCTGTGTGGCGAAAGAAGCTTGGGATTCATTCCTGGTGACAATCTCTCTGTACATTACACCACCAGAGTGAATGTTCAGAAGAACAATTGGCTAACACAGATAAGCAATGAATGGAGATATCTACTCATCGATTGCAGTAGTTCTTCCCCAGCTGTATGAATGTGTTGCACCGCCCGCATCAGATTTAATCTGATCGGGGGTTCATTTGCAGATTACCAAAATTACCATTGGAGCAAGTATGTTCTCTGCCACTGATCTCTATGTAGGACAAGTGTGATGTTTCTTTTAATATAATAAAGAAACTTCAGTTCTTTTAAAACAACTATGCTCTATTAGCTCAAGAACTCACTCAGGACCATGTGGAGGCATCCATCTTGAAACGAACTGAGAGGTGTAACAAACTAGTCTCTAACTCCTTACAGTGATCAGGAAGATCTCTAGCACTCTATCACTGCATTCCTTTTGCTTGAGATGTTTAACTTAACAACATGACACACTAATGCAGTATTCATTTCAATTTAAAGGCCAACACAAACTTAAACTCAACAGCAGCACCACAGACTTTTAAGAGTAGTTCTTTTTCTTTTAGATATTCAGTCTGTCTGATGCTTTAACAACACATGTGGATCTTCTTAACATAGGTTCTTGTTTTGGCTCTTCTGGTCCATTACTGTCTAGCACTGCTGGTGTTTCCTCTGTTATTATGCAGGCTGGACCTTCTGCATTTGTCTGATCCTGCAATGTCTCTTGTGTTTTCAGCAGGCTCTTTTGATTTCACCTTGGTATTTGACCATCCTCTGTTCTGACAGTGTGGGATCTTGGATTTACTTCTTCCAGAACCATTTTTGTTCTAAGAGTTGGAATCTCTGAGTCTCATTATGTCATATTGTTCCAGTGGCCCTCATTTTCTTGCTGACTTGTCATAGTTTGCTTTGAATCTCTATTACAGATGCTTTTGTTTTCATTCGACTTTTTAGAAATCTCTGTTCTTGCTTGGGTCTCCAGAGCAGGGAAGGGTGCAGCATAGTCTATGTCCTATCAGAAGCTCAGTGGGTGACATTCCATGTTCAAGTGCCAAAGGTCTGTAACTCAACAGAGCTAGATTAAGAATCTGAGCCACTGTCTATTGCTTTCTTGAGCATCTGCTTAACTATGTGAACTCCTTTCTCTGCTTTGTTGTTAGACTGTGTATACAGAGGACTTGAAGAAACATGTCAAAAATCATACTCATCTGCAAAGTTCTGGAAATCTCTACAGCTATAGCATGGTCCTGTAACAACTTCCTTAGGTACATTGTTTTGGTATAAATTTACTAATGAAATTGATCATTCCCAACACTCTCAATATGCCTTTTTTTGTCAGTGCATCTGGGTATATCTACATTTGCTTTCACTGTGCTCTTTTCTGGCTCCACATGTGCCTCTGACAAAATATCTCCCAGAAAGGTGATTTTCTTCACACCAAAAGGACATTTTTCTCTGTAATTTAACCACATACTTCTGGATGTGTTGTAGCACTTAAATGAGCCTTTTGTTGTGTTGTTTTTGTATGGATCCCATAGGATCATGTCATCCATGTACACGTGTACCCCATTTATGCATTCTATGAAGTGTTCCATTTTCCTATGGAACACTTCTAGAGCTGAGGAAATCCCAAAATGCATCCTCCATCAGGAGTATCCACCAAATTGTGCATTAAATGTACAGTATTTTGTGCTATCTTCATGCAATTTTATTTGCCAGATGCCCTGGGATGCATCCAATTAGGTGAAAAATTTTGCACCGGTCATCTTGCTGGTTGGAATCGAATAATGTTCCCTCTTTGTATTGGCATTCGGGCCCATGCTCACATGTAGGTCACTGTTCTTTTTTTGACACACATCATTGAATTCACCCATTCTGTGGATTCCTCTACTTTCTTTATGATCCCTAGTGTCATCATTCAGTCGAGTTCCTGCTTGAGCTTTTCTTTTAATGGCATTGGAACCTGCACTACTGGATGAGCATCCTCCTTTAAGTGTATCTTACAGATGATGGTAGAACTCCAAACCCTTTGAAGATGTCGGGATATTGATCCAGTATTTCCTCTATGCTCTTCAGTGCATTGGCACTGCTAATGTGGAACACCCTCTTGACTCATTTTAAGTTTTCAGATGCTTTATCACCAAGCAGTGATTTGTGTCCATCTGGGATGACTATGAACTTTTTATCATGAACATTTACCTTGAGTTTACATGTACCTTTTGTGTCAATACTCTGTCCATTGTAGGCTTTGAGCTGTACAGGATTTGCATGGATTTATGGCTTTATTTTCATAGCCCTGATGTCGCCCTCACAGATCAAATTGACCTTTTCCCCTGTTTCCAGCTTGAAAATAATATTTGTTCCATTTGTATGTAATGACGCAGTCCATGTATCCTGCTTTACTCTTCACACTTGGCTGTTCAATGTCTGTTGATTTATCTTGTCTTTCAGCACTACCCTCCAAAAAAAAGTCTAACACTGAGAGCAGTTTCACTTCTGTTTTGTTTCTCTTTGGGGAAAAATTTGCTTTGCATCATGATTCTTCACTTTGCACTTATTATAGACTTTTTTCATAGGCTGGGCTAAGGTAAACTGTCTCTCACAGCAATTTTTCTCTCATTTTCTTATCAATCATCCCAAACACAATTTGATCACGAATCATTTGATCTTGCAGCAATCCAAAATTGCATGTTCTTGCTTTTAATTTCAAGTCCATTTAACTAAAACAAAGTATAAAGATCTCTCTCCCTGCAGCTGCGTGCATGAGTGAAACATATACCTCTCAAACATTTCATTTTTCTTTGGTGAACATTGTTTATCAAACATCTTACTAATCTTGTTGAACTTCCCAGGATCTGCCTCAGCTAAAATAAATATTTTGAAAACCTCTAGTGCTTGAGATCTCACCACAGTAAGTAGCAGTGCAATCTTCTGTGCAACAGGTTTGCTATTGTGTCCAATAGCTTTCAGATAAAGCATAAATCATTGTTTGAACAATCTCCACTCGTGGTTGACATTTACAGTCCAATGTACAGCATCAGAAGACTTCATACTTTCCACTTCTCTGTTTCTTCCATTCCTGGTTCGATGCACACTCCTTGTTCCATGTGATATTTCTCTTACTGTAATACATAAACTTGGTTTCTTTTAAAACATCTCAATATTTATTAGCTAAAGAACTCACTCAGGACCATGTGGAGGCATCTACCTTGAAACCATCAGAGAGCTGCAACCAAAAAAATCTAGTAGCTGACTCCTTCTTGTGGTTAGGAGGATCTCTCACACTCTATCACATCAGACCAGGAAATCATTGGCACTATTCACCCAAGTCTGCCTGAGCTTTCTGGGAGCTGGGGATTAAGATCATTTTGTGTATAATTGAATGTGTTGTGTCCAATTTTAGTTAACTTGGCCACTTTTAGCCATTGCAGAAAGAGAAATGAACCTCTGTTATCTCACTGTCCAATCTATATTCTAGCAGAGAACTGATTAACAACCAATAGTTTAACCTGAGCAGATCACACAAGAGTCAGAATGTCTGGAATCCTGAACTCACAGACTGTTTCTCCACCTTGGAAATTTAACTAGCCCGAATGCAACCAAATGAGAGAAGGATAGGGTCTCCAGTCCATTTTTGCGTCATGGAAAGTTATGGGTGTGGGGAAAAAAAAGGTCAGTGGAGCTGAGTCCACGGTCAGATCAACCATGCTCAATGGGCAGAGTTCCAACTCCTGCTGCTATTTCTAATGTTCTGTAATTATCCTCTTATGCCTCCTCTCTCCATCCTGGACCACAACTGATGGCAAAATACCAGCAATTGTTCTGTTCCAATGGACAAGTGGCTCCTTCGCCCATTTTCTTATTTTTTTAATGAATATTTGATTTTTGATTTTTCAAAGACTCGTGCTAATCCAATATACTCTTTAGGTGTAATATGATTTACAGAATCCTTATTTCATCTCTTTATACCTTCCCGTCTGCGACAGAGTATTTTGAGATGGCTTGGGAAGAATTGCTAGAGTAGCTTGCACACATACATTTTAAAACACAGAATTCTTGCAGAGTGCTTTTTGCAGAAGAACAATTAAAAATCAACATACATTGCTTGCCTGGGAGAGCAAGTGATTTTTGCAGGCAGGGACAGAACAGTTTTTCTCTCAGAGAGGGAGGCAACAGAAATCAGTTCCAGAGGAACAAGTTGGCAAACCTTTAGAAGGCTGTCTGGTCAAAGGAGAAGACTAGCTGTCAGATGTGACCTGAAAGAGAGGATCATCTGGAGAACCTGAAGAGGGCAAGTTTCGTCAGCAAGACTGATTAAACAGGAATCAGGTGCAGATGTCCTGGAACAAAAGGAATCTCTCTTTGAAGTCCAACAAGAACCCTCCTGAGTGGTAACCATTTGCCTTTTAAGCACCATGGACTGGTGAACTTTGCTAATGCCAACTTCTGTGCACAGTACAAGAATTGTCTGCAACCAGTGAGACTGGACTGTGATCCAAAGAACTTATCTAATCTTAAATATACTTTACACACACCTGTGCTTAGTATTAGAGAGGGGATTAAGTAGGTTAAGTAATAAGTTAGTTTAATTCTGTTTTCTTGTTCAAATATAATTAAAAACTACTTTTGTTTAAGTAACTCCGTGTTGTGGTGCATATCTATTGCTGCTGGTTTTAGGAGTCCTCTGGACTCCGTAATACCTCCCTATCCTTTAAATTATATAATTACCAAAATATAAAAATACAAAAATACAGACATGCAAAAACCACCTAAATACCAACAAAGACAATGATTCTCCTCGAAGCTAGGGGGAGCCCATTTTCAAACTCGATAAGGGATGGTGGTGGACTGGGCAAAGGTAATGGGCAGGGGAGGATGGCAGCTGGTGATCTATCAAGGGTGGTGAGGCTGGGGCAGGTGGCAAGGCATGATAGAATGGTGAGGTAGAGACCATGGCAGGTTGAGTGATGAGTCAGAATGGTGAATGATACTGGCAAGGTGTTGCTGAATGTGTTGTAGGACGTTGGTGGGATATAAAGGGAGCAGTTCAGCATAAAATTGCCAGATTGTTATAGGGAGACTGAACCCATTTATTTCTTGAATCCTTATTTTAATGGCTGCTGAAGAGAAGATTTAATACTGTGTATGCTCTCAATTTTTAATGGTCTTCAAACAAGCAGCTATCATCTCCCATTTGAATCTCAAGTTCTGTACGACCTCTCTGCAAGTTTTCCGATGTTGTGATAATTATGTTTACAAATTCTTTGTCCGTTTTGAATTTTCTGCTGGGTGTCAACCATCTAGCTGTGGCATTCTCACCCTTCTTCCTTCAAAGGGCTGAGCTGGCCTGGTTTACCTCCTAATCCCCTTCAGTGGTTGTAAAGGTTAAAATCTTGTGTTTTTAACTTAGTTAATTTGAAGAAATTGTTGTTTGTCGTGTTAATATAGTTTCTATGATGTCAGATGTCATAATATCCAGGTGTATGGAGAATGTGCATCTCATTCTTTGAAGAATTATGAAGGAGATGCAAGCTTGAGATACTTCACTTTAAATTTGCCTTAATTTCATCTTAATTCATCTTATTTGTCTATTTGTATCTGTTTAAAATTGAATATCATTATGGAAATCTCAATGCAAAGTTTTCCAAAATGTTTATTTGTTTTATCAACAATGCAACTACAAAGTTTGATTTATTGGATTAATAAGATAGTAATTCAGAATATTGTTGCTCACGTTTTCTAGAAGATGATGTTTTGAAATTGGGAAATTCTAGAATTAGAAAGTGTCATCTGTAGTGGTGTTTCCTCTTAATCCAGCATAATTTTGTTTTTCATTTACAACATATTAGAAGCCAGTTTTGGCTATTGAAACCCTTCCTCACGCCCCTCTCCCCAATTATACCCAGTTAACCTACCAACCCTGTGCTTTCACTTTCGATGGGATCAAAGGTTTTACCCTGAGCTGGGGACATGCAGGACACTACAGATGCTGGAATCTGGAGCAAAAAAAAATCTTCTGAAGGAACTCAGCAGGTCAAGCAGCATCAATGGGAGAAAATAAATGGTCAATATTTTGCATCAAGATGCATGGATGATAAATGCGGGCTTAATTTTAATATTTTAAAAAAATGTTGGACAGGTATATGGATTGGAGCATATGGAGGGATAGGGACAGGGGAAAGGTCAATGGAACTTAGCTGAATAATAAATTATCATTGACGAGAAGGGCTGAAGGGCCTGTTTTCTGTGCCGTGATATTGTATGGTTCTGTCTGAAAGTGCAGATTGCCAGTATAATGAGTTTTTTCCCCTAAATTTTACATACAAGTGCACAAAATTATCAAACACATGGACAGAATAGAAAATAGGATATTCTTCACTGTGGCAGGTATCTAAAGCAACAGACCACAGTTTAACCTTCAGAGGATGAGGTTTAAAGGGATCCAAGGAAAAATTCCACACCAGAGGATGATTCTAATTTGGAGCACATTTTCTGAAGGTTGTTGGAGATTGAAGGTCCAGTTCAAGTTTAACTTTATGGTTCCATTTATGAAAAATGCAGAGAGAGAGGTTGTTTTGCAAAGAGACCAGCAGCCAGCTTGTATATCATACAACAAGTGCCTTTACTCCTCTCCTACAGTGATCAGTTAGTATGGAGTAAAGGCAACATAATTTTGTTATCTTGGCATTCGTTCAAAAATCTGATTATGACAGGAAAGAAACAGTGCTGGAAACTGGCAGTGTGTGATCTCACATTCGTGAAACATATTCCTGACAGGAATGGGGTGACGACAATGTGGGATTAGTCTCTTCAAGTGTTGAGTGTTTTTTAAGGTAGTAGTAGATATGGATGAAGTCAATGGAGAGGCTGGGGCAGGGGTGAGGTGTGCAATGGCCTTGATGGTGTTCACAACCCTTACAACATTTACAAATACCTGTATGAGCACATAAACCAGGGCATAGAAGGTGCAGGACAAAATGCTAGGAAATGAGATTAGTTTGGAATCGTAAGTGATGAATATCATTAATGTGACAGGACAAAGGGCCTGTTCCTCAAATATATGACTCTATGACATAGTTTCAAAGCACTGGATACAATCTCTAATGCACAGCTCCTCCATTCTGTGACACTTGACCAAATGCTGTAATTTAATTGCTTAGCTGTATCTAGGACTTTGATCATCCTCCTTGGACTTTGTACCACATTGAATTTCCTGTGCAATTTGAAGTTGAGGTGGTGGAGGTCTAGTGTAACTGGTGGTCATTGGTGTTTTGCTTACCTTCACCACACCTGGCTACTTTCATCCCCATGGTCACCCATTGCTGTGGAGCTCGTACATTTGTAACTTGAGAACCAATTCTTCCAATACTGTTTCTATTCATTCCCACTCTTTTCACTCCGCCCCCCCCCCCCGCATCTTTATAATTCACAAGTCATAGAATGGCGCAAGTTCTACGCTCAATATATTATCTACAAAGATTTACATTCTTGTAGAACTATGGTAGGTCCCCATTTATGAATGTATTGAATTACAAGTATTTCCATGAACATTTTCACACTTCCTCACACCATTCTTTGGATATAGATCTTCCCTCTGTCAAAAACTGTGTTCTTAATTTCACTATTTTTTCACCTCTGTTCCCTGTTTAAAAATATTTCCAAAGCCAGACATTTTGATTTCTTTGACCAGTGTCAGCTGTCTTTGCCAATCTTTACCCTCCAAAAGGCAGTCTAAAAAAGTTTTCTTGGTCATCATGAAGTTGCTGTTTGAGGCAGCTAATTCTGCCTTGTGTGTACCACAACTTTAGAAGTACTTCCTTCCCTGAGAGGACTTGGTGACACACTAAGATTGTGAAAGGATTGTCTTTTATGTTGCCAACCACTGGAAAACATTCATGGAGCAATTTAAGAAATTTTTTTTTTCTTAAAAGGTGTCATAAAAATAGTTCTTGTTTCCATAATTGCCATCATTTCCTTTTTCTTCCCCACTATAGCTTAAGTTCTTTTTTTAAAACTATTAACATGCCTTTACCATGTAGGGATGAGCAATTTTTTAATTTTTAATTTAGACATACAGAATGGCAACAGGCCATTTCAGCCCAAGAGTATGTAGGTGTAGGTTACCATGCAGTGTGTCAAAATTAAAAGGCTGCCGACCCCTGTGATGTCTCAGTCAGCGTGATGTATGTCGTCCAGATTCAAAGTTTGTACACTTACCCAGACGTTCTTTTTGCTCTCCCATCCTTTCTTGGGAACTGTTATTCTCTGTCCCAATGAAAGATCATCAACATTGAATCTGTTTTCCATCCACACATGCTGTCCAGACCTGACTATTCCCCATGTTTTGTTTTAACTGAGATAGAAAGAGGTATGTTGGTTCAATGGGAGTCCTTCAGTCTCCACTTGAACATCTAAATTGTGACAGTGAACTCGATGGCTTCACTTCCAAAAACATCTTTGGCAATTATGGACCAGAGAAAGCTCTGGCCTTTCAATTTACTCCACAAAGTTATTAAAGCCAACAATAAGTGTACATTATTATCCTGGCAGAACACAAATATTGATAGCAAAGTGCTTGAAATAAAAAAAAAATTCCCTTCCTCAGTCAGCATTCTTTGGTGTGAAGAAATACACTTCTAATCCTGGAGTGATTCAATCAGTCCTTGTGTTTAATTGTTAAGAATCCATTATTTTTGTTCACAGCACTTTTGAATTTACCACAGCAGTCTCTAATGTTGCCACCATATTTAACAGAGTTACACTTTATGAAGGTGGAGTGTTCCTGAGAAGCGGTTCATAAACTGAAAATTTGTAAAGTGAGACCCATTGACTACTATTGGAGGCAATTTTAATTAAAGTGAAAACCCATTATAATTTATTTGTAAAAGAGAACACAGGTTTCTTTATATCAGCAAATTTTCATAATTCGAGTATTTGCAAAGTGGGTTTTACCTGTATTTGTTTTAAGCTAGTTAAATGAGAGAAGGGAAAGTTGCCATTGTAGCGTGGGCTACTGCTAGAAACACACAGCATCATGTTGGATGTCGTTAATGACTGTTTAATTCAAATCTATCGCACGCCCCTTTAAGGGCAGCGTGAGCTCAGTCATTGTGTGCGCAATTATGTCATAATTGCTGTCCAGGCACGCGCTGGGCTGGGAACGCAATGGAGGAAGAAAGCACCAACGGCGCCATCTTCTCATGGCTGCCCCACCATGTGGCGTTACAAGCAGGGCCAGTTTGCCATGAGAGAGTACGCTGCCATACAAGATCCCCCAGACCTGGCTATGAGTTCCACTGCTTGGGCGGGCGGCCCCAGTGTTTGGGCATGGGTGCTTGCACCAGCAGTGATAGGTTCAAATGTGCCGCCTTAAGGCAGTCTACAGTGAAAAGTTTGCTTTTTCCCCCATGTCCAAAGTAAAAGTCTTCCCAGACCGCTGGAGGACTTTGTACGGGCGCTGCACCGGTGCTGTGTACGGTCCGCGCTGATCAAACACGAACTCCACAGTGCCCAGCTCCTTGGGAAGATGGGTCAAATGAGCGCCATGATGCAAGGGTGGCGGGGGGGCTAGCAAAGAGAATTTGCGGCGGAGGTCAGCCAAAAGGTTTGTGTGCTCGGAAATGGTGCTGGGACCCTGGCCGAAAAACTCCCCGGGCAATGAGAGAGGCGCACTGTACACCAGCTCTGCAGAAGATGCCTGTAGGTCCTCCTTGGGTGCTGTTCTGATGCCGAGGAGGACCCAGGGCAGTTCGTCCGCCCAACCGAGGCATGTGAGGTGAGCCATGAAAGCTGATTTCAGGTGGTGATGAAATCTCTCCACCAGACTGTTTGCCTGTGGGTGGTAGGCTGTGGTGTGGTGGAGTTTAACCCCCAGAAGGCTCCCCAGTTGTGACCAGAGCGCGGAGGTGAACTAAGCACCTCTGTCACTCGTGATATGAGCCGGGACTCCGAATATATCCAGTGGCTGACTAAAGTCCTGGCGCACGTCTCTGCAGAGGCCTCTCTGATGGGAATGGGTTCCAGACATCTTGTAGTGTGGTCGATGACTGTGAGTAGGTAGCGTGCCTCCCTGGACATCAGCAGGGAGCCTACGATATCGACACGGATGTGCTGGAACCCCCATACTGCCGGGTTGGACCGCTGGATCGGGGCCTGTGTGTGCCGGTGGACCTTGGAGGCCTGGCACATGGTGCAGCTCCTTACCATCTCGGCCACCTCATTTTTGAACCCATGCCATATGAATCGCTCTGCCACCATAAGCACCGATGTCTTCACCAAGGGATGGGCTTGGTCGTGGACCATACTGAAGGCTCTCGACCTCCACTATGGTGAGACTACTGGGAACCGGTTGAGACGTCGCAGAGCAGCATGTCCAGGCTGTTGGGCAACTGAATGTCCTTGAGTTCCAGGCTGGAGATGGCGGTCCGGAGGGCCTGTGTCTCTGCGTCCTCCTTCTGCGTTTGTGCCAGCTGGGTGTAGTCGAGGCCGGGGGCAAGGGTGTTGATTGTCGGCTGGGAAAGCACGTCTGCCACGACATTGTCTCTGCCTGCTCTGTGCCGGATGTCAGTCGTGAACTCCAACACGTAGGAGAAGTGGTGTTGCTGGCGAGCCAACCACGTGTCCTTGGCCATTGTGAGCATCTGTTTGAGGGGTTTGTGGTCCGTGAACACAGTGAATGGCCTGCCCTCCGAGAAATACTGGAAGTGCCAGATGGCCAGTTACAGTGCCAGGAGCTCCTGGTCAAAAGCGCTGTACTTGAGCTCCGGCAGATGAAGCTGTTTGCTTAAAAAGGCCAGCGGCCTCCACTGTCCGTTAAACCATTGTTCAAGTACGCCCCCTACTGCCGTGGCTGAGGTGTCCACCGAGAGTGCAGTGTGTGCCTCTGGAGCGGGTGAACCAATAGAGTGGTGTAGACTAGGGCGTCTTTTGTTGCTGTAAAAGCACTCTCTTCCTCCTCCAACCAGGCAAGGACCTAATCCTTTGCGGCGATCGAAGCAAATAGCAGCCGCGTGATGCGAGCTGCACCTCGGATGAACTGATGATAAAAATTTACCACCCCTACGAATTCCTGCAGACCCTTGAGGGTAGTGGGTTTGGGAAACTGCTGGACGGCTGCAACCTTTTCTGATGCTGGGTCAGCTCCTGCTGCTGAGATGGTGTGTCCCAGGAACTGCAGCATCTGCTTGCCAAACTGGCACTTGGCCACGTTGACCATGAGGCTGAATTCTGCCAGGCAGGCCAACAGGGTGCGGAAGTGGGCCTTGTGTTCTTCGTGGTCGCGGCTGGCGATAAGGATATCATCAAGGTAAATAAGCACGGTCCAAGTCCCTACCCACTGCGTCCATGAGGCGCTGAAAAGTCTGGGCCGCATTCTTTACCCTGAAAGGCACGTGCAGGAATTCAAAAAGGCCGAAGGGGGTGATGATCGCCATCTTACTAATGTCCTCGGGGTGGACTAGAATCTGATGATAGCCCCTCACCAGGTTGACTTTGGAGAAAATTTGGGCACCATGGAGATTAGCAGTAAAATCAGGTACCTGTCCAGCATGGTCGTATCATTCAGGTGGCGATAGTCTCCAGCCCCCAGAGGATTTGGAGACCATGTAGAGGGGGGTGCCCAGGTGCTGTCTGAGTGGCGGACGATACCCAACTCCTCCTTGGCCAGCTGCAGGTTCTCAGGCGGATGTCATCGGGCCTTGGGTGGAGATGTGGTGGTATACCCCATGCTGGGGTAAGGTGGTGCTGAACCAGGGCTGCAGGCTGACGGGGAACTCATCCAGTATGCTCAAATACTCATCTGTGGGAGCAGCGATGGTGGCGATTTCAGGTTTGCAGGCGTCCGTGGCATCTAGGCGAACTGAGTGGAACGTGCAAGTGTTGACCAGCCTGTTGCCTTTCATGTCGACTAGCAGGCCTTGTGCCCTCAGGAAGTCAGCCCCCAACAATGCAGTACCCACTGAGGCTGGCACAAGCTACAAACTGAATTTTTCTTTTCCGATCTGGATCTGTGCCGAGGGTGCTGAAGGTTTTAATGGCGAAACCGTTGGCTGCCCGCAGGGTGGGACCACAAGATTGGGTGCATGTCTCTAGGGAGGTGGGATGCAAGATGCTCAGCTCCTCTCCGGTGTCCACCAGGAAACACCGGCCAGTGGATCTATCGATTACATGAAGGAGGCTGTTCATGTGGCGAGCCGTCACAGCCATCAATGGCGGCTGGCTGGATCGTTTCCCTGGTGGGTACATGGTTCACTGAATTTACGAGCTTGTGCCCCCCAGCGTTGATGGTAAAAGCACCAGGTAAGATGGTGCTCCTCTGACTTGTGCTTTGGTGTGGGGAGCTGCGACCGGCTAATTCCTGGATGAGTGACCTGACTGAGGGCGTCTTCTTTCTCCCTCTTGGTGCACCAGAGGGTGTCCGCTCGGGCTGTGACTCGGCATGGGTCCGTGAAGTCCTCATCTGCCAGAGGAGCTAAATATCCATGGGCATTTGCTCCAGGAAGATCTGGCAGAACAAGAAGCAGGGCTTGTGATCCTCCACCAGTGCCAGCATCTTGTCCACGAAAGAGAATGGTTTGTGGTCTCCCAACCCATCCAGGTGTAGGAGTCTGGAGGCATGCTGTAGAGGGAAGAGACCGAAGATGCCCAGGAGAAGGTTTTTGAGGGCAGGATGTTTACCCTCAGCTGGTGGGTGGTGGATGAGATTGTCCACCCTGGCTGCTGTTTCCTTGTCCAGAATGCTCACAACATGGTAAAACATCGTGGCGTCTGCTGAGATGTTCCTGAGGCGGAACTGCACTTCTGCCTGTCTGAACCACATACGCGGGCGATGGGTCCATAAGAGGGGCAGTTTGATGGCCACTGCATTGACCTCAGCGGGATCCATTTTCAAAGCTCAGAAAGATGTCTGCGCTTGTTGGGGTCACCAATGTAGCGTGGGCTACCACTAAGAATCACACAGCCATCACGTTGGATATTGTTAATGACTGTTTAATTCTAATCTAGCACGCACCCCTTTAAGGGCAGCGTGAGCTCAGTCATAACTGCTGCCCCAGGCATGTGCTGGGCTGGGAACGCGACGGAGGGGGAACCCCCAATGGCACCATCTTCTCATGGTTGCCCGGCCAAATGGCATTATAAGCAGGGCCGGTTCGCCATGAGAGAGTGCGTCGCCACACCATCTCCATTAGATTGTTTTGGAGATTGCATCTCTTGGATGCATTATTTTCTAAAAAATAAAAAATAAATTCCAATCTTAGTCACAGAGATACAGCATGTGAACAGGCGCTTTGGCCCATTGATTCCATGCTGACCATAGAATACATTGAGATTGATCCTACATTTTTTTTATTCTCACCACATTCTCTTCATCTTACACCAGTTTGCACCACTCAGAACCAAACTCAGAGCATTTTTGTGATCAATTAACGATCCAACCTGCAGGTGTTTCAAATGTGGGTGAAAGCAGGAGTATCCAACAGAACTTTTGCACTCACAGGGAGGAAATGCAATTTTCACACAGCGCCTGAGGTCAGAATCAAAACCATGTTTCTGTCACAATGAAATAGCGATTCTATGAGCTGTACCATTGTGCTTCCCTCAACTTGTTTTCCAAACTCGCTTGCAGCATTCTACTTCAGGTTATGGATGGTACTTCAAACCGAATCAAAGAGGAATTAATTCAAACCAGCCTTCGTTTTTGTGACTGGATTCACTCAGACCCCTAGGAGTTACCGTTTTGGAGATCCAAATTACCACAATGCTTCCTGTAAAGACTTGATCCCAGATGGAAAATAATGTTAAATCCCTTTTCCTGAATTCTTTTTTTAAACTTTATTTATTTGAAAAATTATTAGAAATCATACAAAATACAGTCCACAACAAGATTTATATATATATAATTAAGAATAAAAAAGAACATGTTTTAAAAAAGAAACCACAACCCCCACCCCTTCAGCCAGCTCTCTTAAGGAGACCCAAAAAATACATAGAAAGAAAAACTAAAAAATAAAATAAATCAAGGTATATCTAAATGCATATATTGCAAATATAATGACCACTTATTAACAAAAAAAATAATTATCATGCAGAACATGTGTAATTTTTTCCATAACAATACAAATTTTCATTTCATATGCCATCGCATAATATTAATCACTGTATTATCTTTCCATGTACTTGCTATACATTTTTGAGCTATGGACAATGCTAAATATACAAACACATTTTGGAATTTATCTAGTCCCAATCCCTTTAAAGCAGTGGTTCCCAACCATTTTCTTCCAACTCACATACCACTTTAAATATTCCCTTTGTCATAGGTGCTTTGTGATTAGTAAGGGATTGCTTAAGGTGGTGTGTGAGTGGGAAGGGAAGGTTGAGAACCACTGCTTTAGACCCAATTGTTACCAAAATATTTTGGTTGAGAAAATTTGTCCTTGGCCCATTTCCTTTAGAGTTATGAAACCGTGCACATAACAAGTCAATTAGGCACGATTAAAACAATGGTTTTCAAATTTATTTCTTTCCACCCACATCCCACCTTAAGCAATCCCTTACTTATCACAAAACACCTATGACATAGGGAATACTTAAAGTGGTATGTGAGTTGGAAGAAAAAGGTTGGGAACCACTGCCTTAAAGGAATCACATAACCCAACAAAAAAAATGGATGGATCTAATGGTAACTTATACAATTTTTCCAAAATTAACTTAATTTCTTCCCAAAATGGTTGTACATATGGATGGGACCAAACAGCATGTTAAAAAAAAGTTCCAACACCTATACCACATCTAAAACAAGAATCTGAATTACTAAAGCTATATTTTTTTCAATTTCTCAGGAGTTAAATATAACTGATGCAAAAAATTACAATTAACCATTCCATATCGTACATTTGTCAATCTAGTAACACTATCATAACACAAATCCGTCCAGTAGTCTTCAGGAAAAATAAAAGTTGTAATTTTCCCACTTAAGCTTTGATTTCTCCCATTCTGGCTTATCCATATTATCTTGTAATACTTGATACATAACAAAAATGTAGCCCTTTTTAGGCATAGAAGAAATCAAAGACTTGAATTCCGACAATACAGGTAAAATCATCTCTCTACTATACATATGTTTTTACCAATGACCAAAGTTGATAGTAAACAAATAAAGAATTTTCAGCAATATCAAAACGCTCTTTCAATTGAGTAAAAGAAAGAAATTCACCTTCTACAAAGCAATCCTGCAATATTTTTATACCCTTAAAGTCCCAATTCTTTAAATTACTATTAAATAATGAAAAAGGAAAAAGTTGATTATTATATAATAGCGTTAAAATATATAATTTACTTTTTGATCCTATAATCTTATTCTTTTTTGTCCATAGCATCAATAAATGTTTTAATATTGGCACATTATACTCCTGTAATAAATTTATATTCCACCAAAATATAAATGGATGTACTGCAGTTTCAGAAACACATGCCATCTCAACATTAGCCCAACTTGAAGGCTGATCCAAATCCATCAAACCACTAATAAGTTTGAGATGGGCTGCTTCATAATAATTCTAAAAGTGAGGTAATTGCAATCCACCTAATGCATACTTCCAAGTAAGTTTATTTAATGCTACCTTTGGTAATTTACCTTTCCATAAAAATTTCCTAGTAACTTTATTTAAATCCTGAAAATAATTCCGTGTAAGAGAACATGATTGAAATAGATATTGCATATGTGGAAAAATATTCATTTTAATACAATTAACCCAGCCAATTAAAGATAACGGAAGGCTTTTCCACTTAATTAAGAGCAGACTTTTTCAACAATGGAACATAATTTATATAAAGATTGATACTCAGTATTCACAATTATCCCTAAATATTTAATTTTATCCGACCATTTCAAATTAACAGCATTTTTATAAAGTGAATAATCTCCTTCACCTACCGGTAAAATTTCCCTTTTATCTCAATTAACTTTATATCAAGATAATGATCCGTACTGTAATAAACATTCCTGTAAATGCGGCAAAGATTGTTCTGGATTTGTTAAATATATCAAAACATCATCAGCAAATAAATTAATCTTATACTCTTCATCCAGAACTCTCATCCCTTGTATCTGTTCATTTTGCCATATTAATTGAGCTAACAGTTCAATGACCAACGCAAACAGGACTGGTGACAATGGACAACCTTGTTGAATAGAATGTGTCAATTTAAACAACGATGAAACCTGTCCATTTGTCACCATCCTAGCAGTCAGGTTTGTATATAAAGCTTTAATCCAGCCAATAAAAAAGGAGCCAAATTTAAACTTTTCCAAAACCTTAAATAAAAAATTCCATTCGACCCTATCAAAAGCTTTTTCCGCATCAAGTGCAACCACTATTGGATGGTTGGGTTGCTGTCGATATGCATTGATCAAACTAATTAATTGAAGAACATTATCTGAAGCGTGTCTATTTTTAATAAAACCTGTTTGGTCTACATGTATCAATTTAGGTAAATATTTAGCAAGTTGATTTGCTAACAATTTAGCTATTATTTTATAGTCCACATTCAATAAGGAAATAGATATATACGAAGACACCTTTAATGGATCTCTCTCTTTCTTTGGAATTACAGTAATTAAAGCACTAGAACAAGATTCTGGTAACTCATAATGTTCAGTCACTTGTTGTCATACCTCCCCGAACACCGAGGATAAATCCTTATAAAATACTTTATAAAATTCCACCGAAAACCCGTCATCACCTGGTGACTTGCCATTAGGCATTTCCAATGTAGCTGTTTTAATTTCTCGGTCTGTAAACGGAGCTTCCAAATCTATAATATCCTCTTCTTCTAATGCTGGTAACTTTAATGTAGATAAAAAAGAATCAATAGATCCATTATCCTGTCTCCCCTCAGATGTATATATTTTTTTTATAAACTGAATAAAACTGTTCATTGATTTTCTGAGGATGATAAGTAAATGTTGAATTATTTTTAACAGCATTAATAACCCTTGAGGTCTGTTCCTTCTTTAACTGCCACACAAGTACTTTATGCGGCTTCTCACCCCACTCATAATATCGTTGCTTAGTTTGATTAAGTAAACATTCAAAGTGATAAGTCTGTAACGTATTGTATCGCAGTTTCAATCTAGTCAAAGCTATTTTCTGATCTTCAATCACTCCCTTCTGAAATTCTTTCTCCAGTTCATCAATCTGCTTTTCTAATTTAAGACTTTCAACCATATACCCTTTCTTAACTTTAGTAGCATAACTAATTATCTGTCCTCTTAAATAAGCCTTTAACGCATCCCATAATACAAAATGACTTTTAACTGAATTAGCATTTTCAGTTAAGAAAAAAATCAATCTGTTTCTTCACAAAAGTAACAAACTCAGGTTTTTTAAACAACATTGTATTAATCCTCCATCTATACGATGAACGTATTACCTCCGAACTTTCATAAGAAAAAACATAATAAAGAATGATCTGATATAACTCTACTCTTTTAGTCTGCCTGCAATACCTTTCCTTGTAAATGTGCCGATATTTAAAAAAAATCTATTCTAGAAAAGGAATCATGTCGGAAAGAATGAAAAGAGAAATCTTTCTCTCCAGGGCTAATCCTTCTCCAAATATCTACCAGATTTAAGTCTTTCATTAAAGCCCCTATTTGTTTTACCATCTTTGATTTTCTAATACATTTTGGGGATTTATCCATCAATGGATCCAAAACACAGTTAAAATCTCTCCCAACTAGAATATTTTCATTAGCTTGACTCAGTAACAAAAAAGCATCTGAAATAAAACATTCATCATCTACGTTAAGTACATAGATATTAAGTAAGGTCCAAAGTTCATTAAAGATTTTACAGTTCACTTGTAAAACCCTCCCATCATTCTCCTCTACAGTCTGTAACTCAAAAGATAGATTCTTATGAACTAAAATCACTACACCTTTTGCCTTAGAATTTAAATGAAGAAAAAAAAACATGACCAACCCAATCACTTTTCAATTTCAAATGTTCCTTTTCAGTCAAATGTGTTTCTTGTAAAAAAGCAATATCAATTTTCATTTTCTTGATATAAGCTAAAACTCGCTTTCACTTCATTGGATTATTTAATCCCTGAACATTAAAAGTTCCATATTTCAAACTAGACATTTTAACAAACTAACAATATAATTACTTAATACAAAAAGTTGCTCTCCTACTGATAAACAAAATCTACTCTCCCTCCCCTAATATTAAAAAAGGTTGATATAAAAAGGAATACAATTAATTTCCCCAAAAAACAAAGGAAAAGAAAAAAAAATCACCCAAAGGTAGTAATTCCCTAAAAAACTGGGTGTGGTACACTCCACGGGTGGCAGATGACTATCAAAGATATCAATGCCATCCACCTCCCCCCAGCCAGAAATACAATATATATAATGTAATTCAACATCCTAGAGATATTCAGGCCTGGGACTCCAGTCCCAAAGATTGGTTCGAATCTTCAACATCACTAAGACTGTGTGTCAAAGCCTCCTTCTTGCCATCTTTTCCATTCTTTCCATTCTGTCCATTGGCCCTTCTTTTAGGTGACGACGGTGAAATTCTTCCCTGACCACCTAAATCCGGAAACAAATTAGTGAAAACCAATGCATTGTGATCATTCTAAAAAAAAATTGAGACTGATAATTGCCATAAAAGACCTTCAACACAGCAGGGTATCAAAAAGCAAATTTATATCCTTTCCGCCACAGCACATCTTTGGCCGAATTGAACTCTCATCGACGTCTGATAATTTCTTGACTCAAATCAGCATTAATAAAACTCTATTATTCTGACTCATCATTGGGTTTGACTTTGTCTTCCCTTCTGCACCACCAACCGCAAAATCATTTCTCTATCCTGATAATTCAGGCACCGAATTAACACTGCTCGTGATGGTTGACCCGGTAGCGGTTTCCTCCTTAATGCTCTATGTGCCCTTTCCAATACCAAACCACCCGGAAAGAACTCTTTACCCAACATCTCAGGGATCCAGTCCTTAAAAAAAAAAATTATTGGATCCGCACCTTCAATATCTTCGGGAAGGCCCACAATTTTTACATTATTTCTCCGGCTTTGATTTTCCAATGAATCAATCTTTTTCTGTAATTCTCTCTTCTGAATTCCCCAATCCACAAACAATTCTTCCACTTTCTCTATTTTATCTTTATTACGTTCAACTTGCTCTTTACATTCAGAGAAAGCTGTCTCAAACTTTTAAAAATTTTTTCCTGTACTACATCTACTGAAGTAAGGCATCTCTCTGAAGCGTTGATAGATCTTCAGACATTGTTGATTGCATTTGGGTCATTTGTTGAGACATAGTATCCATATAGTAAGCAATCCCTTCCAGCACAATAAAAATAGTGTTCAGTCTGGGTTCCAGTGCCACATCTTGAGACCTACCTTCTACAAGCTCCTCCCCCAGTTGTTCCTGTGAACTCGCTATGAAAGGTAAGTCCTCTTCTTGTTTAATCATTGTCAGACCTTTTCCTGTGTGGCTGCGGGTCTGGACACCCGATGATGGCACCCTGACCACATTGGGGCGCCACCGCTTGGACCACCCGCAGCCCACACACGTTCCAATAAATTGCGGACCCCCCGAAGCACCGCGCATGCCCGGCGGAGCCAGGGGCTGCACAAGGGCAACCTCCAGCGCCTTCCTGCATGCCCCCGGCTCCCCCAGTGGCAGCACGGGTCCAAGGCTTCTTTGCTCCATCGGATCATCCACACTGCTGACATCGCGAACGCTCGGGTCAACCTCCGTCAATTTCTTCAACAAGCCGGTGCCATCTAGCGGAGACAAGACTGGTGCCGGTGTAATGTTTAACCTGGCTGGAGTTCTCTGTGGCTTAGGAGTTCCAGACGGCAGCTCCATGGTTCCATCTGGACAGGTAGGCCTCAGTTCTTCAGCACTTTTAAAAAGTAGTTTTTTCTTGTCGTTGAGTCTTAGGTTTTAGGTTTTTTAATATTGGCTGCTATTATAGACAACTAATATACTTAGAAACAGAAATAAAACTTAGATTAAATTTTAAAAATGGGTGTTTAAAAAAAACTGGCGGGGGAGGATTAGGACCGCACGTCTGCCCTCTATGCCATCTTGCCACTCCCCTTCCTGAATTCTTCAAAAAGATTATGGAAGGTTCACAATGAAAATAAATGTTCTAACAACATCAAAGCAAGGAGTGAATGTTGAGTTTTTGATTATATAACTTGGATTTCACACTTCCTGAAAGTAGTCCTGTAATTTAGTCTTCTCTGAAATGAGTGCTCACTTCTTTTGCATGAGAAGTATATGCAACTAAGAGAGATTCATCATTATTAATGTGCAACTGACCATTCAAGTTCAGATATACGGCTGGAGGATGGCTATCATTTTTCACAGTGGCAGATAGGTTAATCATCAAAATTTTCTTTGTATCGCGAGAGTAAGAGATAGGATGTTACTGTCAAGTGCATACTACACTTGGCTTATGTGATTTTTTTTTAAAAATAAAAGATCAATTGTGCATTTACATGACAGCATGCTATTTAAATGAATTCATAGAGGTGACAAGATGTTTTGTCCAAATGATCAGCTTGTAGCCAACTGCTACAAAGTAACACACATGCAGAGTGGGAGGTTAAGCTCTGGGATTTATTTAGGCTGGAAGGGCTCCTTTCATACATTTGGAGTTCCCGCCGCTTGTTTGATTGGTTGACATCAGCTGCAATAGCAGGTGGGAACATTCCCCAGCCTGTTATTGATCTGTTAGCTAGGGCAGCTTGGCCAGTGCCATTTTAGTGCTGCTGGGCTTGTACAGTTCCAGCTTTCAACTGTGCCGGTTCGCTGTGTTAAGGGCCATGTTACAGTGTGTCATGCTGGTGTTGACTACCACTGCATTCGCCACACGATGTTCCGGTTTGATCTCTGCGGTGGTGGGCCTCGACGAGCTTTGGATTATTACTGTCGGGTCATAGCTGGCCTAAACCCTGGTTATATTGCGAAACATTATCGACTATGCATTCACAAACATTTAGTGCCAACCTAACACTGCAGTGAGAAAGATCACAAGATTAATGCCAAATTAATCCAGGTTACACCGTATCTGGTTTTTGTTTTGAATGCTGAGCTTCCAAAAATAATGAACTCTTCCTTCTGAATATTTCTTATTTTGGAAGCATGTTGTTTTTCTATTTCTGTTCAATGAATTGTGTCCAAAAATGTTATCACAACTTGATTTCCTCCTGTAATGACCAGACCTTGTCATTCACAAACTCTGAAAATGTCTGTAACTCATTTCAAAACCATTATGTATTTCAGAATATCAGAGAATCGTGGTTTTGATGTTACTAGGCAGAAACTGGTTTTGTGGGCGTAGATCAGATACCAGGTGAACTGAATCAACATAAAAGATTGGATTATTTGCAGAAGTAGATAACCATAATGGTTATTAAATGAACAGTTAATTTTTGAAATGAGATCAAAGAATTGCTTATTGTCTGGTGCACTAAAAAACAGTGGAAAAACATTGTTTTCAGTGCTGGGAAGACTTTTCAAATACTGATGGATCAAAATTCTCAAAATTTATCTGTCTCAACTGAGCTTCCTGTGGCCAACCATTTTAACTCTCCTAACAATGACATGCTTGTCCTCAACCTCATCCACTGTCAGGATGAAACTAAATGTAAACTTGAGGAACAACACATCATATTTCTCCAGAACAATCTTAAACCTAATGGTGTGAACTTTGATTTTTGTAATATTACGCAATTCCCATCTCCATCAATTCCATTGTTTCCAGCTCTTCTTTTCTAACCCTTAGACTTGATTTTTTTTTTCTCTCTCACTTTTCTTGCAACCCCCTCCCCCCTTTCTTCCTGATGGTCTCTCCAATTTTCACATCTTTGGTCCTCTACCCTATCACATTCGGGTCTCTCCATCAGCTTCTCCCGTCTCTTTACACAGGTAACATTACCTTTTCCATGTTGTTTTGATAAAGGAATCAGGCCTGAAAATTTGATTATTTCTACCCATAGATGCAATCTAACCCACTGAGTTCCTTCAGCAATTCTTTGTCTGCTCAAGTTTCCAGCATATGAAGCTATTGTTACATCAAACAGCACAGACAGCCCCTTTGGCCCATGATGTTATGCCAATCTACATCCTACTTCACACTCAGAATCCTCTTGTATTTCTTTCATACATGTCCCCATTTAAGTCTCAAATGCTCTGATTGTGCCAGCCTTCACCACCACTGCCAGCAAAACATTCAAGGCTCCCAGCACTCTGTTTTTTTTTAAAATTCAAACAATCAAAGTTTTTTACACTTATCTTTTTTTTTTCTTTATCTTTTTTCTGTTGGTGGTCCTGGAGTATTTTATGGTGAGGATATGACAGAGAGATTCAAGAGCTTTAGAAGCCATAAAATAAATTCCTGCAGCATGAAAACAGGCCCAACAGGCCAACTCATCCATGCCAACCAAGTTGCTAGATGCAACTTCACTGTTAATGCATTTACCCAAATATATTTTCTACTCCATCTCTATTGATCCGGTAAAGCTTCTTGCATATGTTCCATAAATTCATCCTCAACCTTATTATGAAAAAAGGTTTATTTGATTTGTATGTTGTCACCCTGCATGTCATGATGTTAACACCCCACTGGAACACCAAGCTGCTGCATTCTTTCGAATGATTGTCAAAAGACTCGCAATATTTCCAAATACTTCATTTAGAGAGAGATAAATTAAAAATCCTGTCATTTAACAGACTCAGTCAATAAATGTTTGTTCATTCCTGGCAATTTCAGTTTGCAGAGCTGGGCACAGCTCACTTGCATTTGAAGTTTGCATGTCTTTAGTGCTGGATAAACCATCTCTTTCAGTTTTACCAGTGAAAATGAAAACTCAGATTCATTCCCCAGATATCCTCCAGTGAAAGAAAAATATTTGAATGTTTGTTATTGATGATTTACTTCAACATGTCCAGACAGATAAAAAAGTCTCTGAATAAGATTAATTTTGTTCATGGATTATAAAGCAATGATGTCTGAACAGACACTATGTTGGTTGTGAATGATTTTTAATCTTGCCTTCAAGTGTTAAGGTTGTAAGGATGCGTTACATCTTGCTAATCTTAGATTATATAAAATTGGCTAGTTTGAAACAAAGTCTGATGACGCTGTACTTCTTGCTGCTTTGTTCCTCTATGCTCATCTTCTCTTGTGAAGCCTCAAACCTCTCCTGCAAAACACTATCCTTTGGCCATAACGTGAAACAAAGATTTTGAGATCATGGGATATAAGGAGATAAAAAGGCAAATGATGAATACGTTGATTAAGCAATCTCAATCACCCATCCAAATATGGTTATGAGAACATTTTTCTCCTACAGCACCTCAGACAATGTCCAAATTTAAGAACAGTTGTGATGGGCCTTTGAAGAATTAAGGGATATTAGAATCAGGTAAACAATTGGTTTAATATCAGAATCAGGATTTATTGTCACGAACGAGTTATGAAATTCGGGGTGTGCAGCAGCACCATAGTGTAAACATTCATATTATAACCATCTTACAACATTATTACAAATTTAAAAAATTAGTAGAGCACGAAGAGTAAGGCAGTGTCTTTGCTTCGTTGATTATTCAGGAATCTGATGGGCACGGGAAAAAGCTGTCCTTATGCTGCTGAGTGCTCGTCTTTAGGCTCCTTTACCTTTTCCCCAATGGTAGCTGAGTGAAGAGGGCGTGGCCTGGGTGGGGAGGGTCTTTGAGGATAGAAGCTGCCTTTTTACAATACCGCCTCATGTAGATGTTCTCGATGGAGTGAAATTTGGTGCCTGTGATGTTGCAGGCTGAGTTAACAACCCTCTGGAGTTTATTCTTGTCCTGAGAGTTGGTGCCTCCATACCAGGTAGAGATGTAACCAGCCAGAATGCTCTCCACAGTACACTTGAAGAAGTTTACGAGAGTCTTCGGTGATCTACTGAACTGCCTCAGACACCTCACAAAGTATAGCCACTAGTGAGCCTTCTTTGTGATTGCATCAATGTGGAGGCTGCAGGACAGATCCTTAGAGATGTTGACACCCAGGAATTTGAAGTTCTTGACCATCTCCACTTCTGAGCCCTCAATGAGGAATGGGTCGTGTTCCCCTGATTTCCTCCTGAGGTCCAAAATCATCTCCTTGGTTTTGCTGATGTTGAGTGCAGCCATCTGCACTCATTGTCGTAACACCATTCAATGAGCTGACCTATCTTCCTCCTGTATGCTTTCTCATCGCCATTTGTGATTCCGCCAAAAACTTTGGTATCATTGGCAAACTTGTAGATGGCCTTGGAATTGTGCCTGGCCACAAAGTCGTGGGTGTATAACGAGTAGAGCAGTGACTGTGTAATCGTACTGACTGGTCTTCTAATGAGAAAGTCATGGATCCACTTGCAGAGTGGGATACAGAGGCCTAGAGTTTGTATCTTCTTGACCAGCACTGAGGGAATAATGGAATATGATGGCTATGAGGCACAGAGATTAATTGATGAGCCAAGTTCTCATTTCTATATTGTAGTTCCACAGTGTCATGAGTTGTTTGAAAGCTTTTAGGAAAGATGTTTTCCTTGCTACTTTAGGATATATTTTCTCCAAGACTTAACTCCCAAGAAAGCTTGGAACCAAATTCATTATTTACTATCTTAGCTCATTTATTTTGTTGGATTTTTTTGGTTTTATTACATCTTAATCAAACAGACAAAAATATCAATAAACTTCTCCTGATATTACAGTATTATCAATTAAATTATAGAAGACCTATTATTCAATAGATAAAAAAATAATTATCTTGTAAGATTGGTGTGCAGTAAAGGCCGTCTATTTCAAAGCTCCTTTCAGATGATAACGCTGCATTCAGTTTACATTTTAATATTGAATGTGTTTGAATGAGAATGAATTCATAACAATGGTTCTAAATAATTAGCTCTGTCATGGGCCATCTAATTTATTCATATAGAAAACTAATGCGTAAGTAAATTCATATTATCCAAGTTATTCTTTCCTGACACACAGTTGCTGTGGTGAAAAACATTTGTTCTGCAGTTCAAAGCCTGAAATCCCTTGAATGTAGAATGTAATAGCAAAAAGTCTGTCCCTTTGGATTTTATTCCAAAAATGAACAAATGTGTTATCTTTTTTAAACAACAATATTAATTTATCCCAGGTATAAATCTTCAGCAGGAGGGAGGTATTGGAAGGAAAGATGAACAGAAAGGAATATATTCATTTTGTGCCATCACCTTAATGTCTCAAAGTACTTTGAAGTCAATGAAACATTTTCTGAAATGTGGACATTGTAATCACTTCAGGAAACACGAAGACAGCTCATTGATGGTCTTTCTGAATTGCATTCACAAGGAAGCTGCTTCCAAAGTGCAAAAAATCTCCATCCCTTTGATCTCTGCAGCACTGAAAGAACAAGTTCAGACAGACAGCAAAAGGTGGTGGTTAAATGAAGACTGTAAGGCCGGAAACCAAAAATGGAGGACATACCCAGCAGGATCTGATGGAAACTCATTGATCTGATCTCTCTCTGCCTCTTCCCCCCCACCCCCAACCACCCGCCAACTCCCCATAGAACTTTCCAACTATCTCCATCATTCAAATTTTTAATTTCAGTAATCCATTTCTTGGAAAACTCTTTCCAGATTCATAGGAATAGAAAAAAAAGCAAAAAGGGGATTTGATAGAAGTATTTAAGATTATGAAAGGGATAGACAGAGTGGATGTGGATAGACTATTTCCGTTAAGAGGAGGAAAGATTAAAACAAGAGGACATGAGTTAAGAATTAAGGGGCAGAGGTTTAGAGGTAAAATGAGGGGGAACTTCTTTACTCAGAGAGTGGTAGCCGTGTGGAATGATCTTCCGGGAGAAATAATGGTGGCGGAGTCGATTGTATTATTTAAGAAAAGGTTGGACAGGTATATGGATGAGAAGAAGATAGAGGGTTATGGGCATTGTGCAGGGAGGTGGGACTAGAAAGGGGTGTTTGGTTCAGTGCGGACTAGAAGGGCCTAATGGCCTGTTTCCGTGCTGTAATTGTTATGTTAAAGAGGTGGTGTTATAGACCATTCAGTAGTCAGCGAGAATTGGAGAAGTAAATTTACAGGGAGATAGCAGATGGCTGCAGAAATCAAAGTTGTAATAGGTGATTTTACCTTTCCACATATTGACAGCTACTCCCATACTATTAAAGGGCTGGAAGGCTTGGAGCCTGTCAAATGTGTTCAGGAACATTTTCAAAATCAATATGTAGAGTTACAAAGTAAAGGAAGTGCAATACTGGATCTCCTATAAAGGATTGTAATGGGTCAGTGATAGAGGAATGTGTAGGGGATCACTTAGTGTCCAGTGATCATAATGCCATTAGTTTCAAGATAAGGATAGATCCGGTCCTTGGGTTGAGATTCTAAATTGGACAACTGCCAATTTTGAGGAAATGAGAATAGATCTAGAAAGTGTGAATTGGGCTAGTTTTTTTTTATGGAAGGATGTGTTTGATAAGCGGAAAGCCTTCAAAGGTGAAATTTTGACAATATAGAGTAAAAATTAAAGACCAAGTTCACAGGCATCAGGAAGCTTGGTTTTCAAGGGATATTAGGGATCTGGTTTAGGTGTATGGCAGGTATAGTCAACAAGGAACAAATGAGGAATATAAAAATACAGGAGGAAACTAGAGAGATATCAGGAGAGCTAAAAGACAGAATATGTTGTTTTATATTGTATATAGATATGATTTTGGGAGATAAAGTGTGGCAGATTTTTTTAGTGTAGGTCTCATACAAACACTTCAAAACAGATTACATTTAAAATACTGGAGCTCTGCACAAGCCAGACAGACTGGCTCCGAGTGCCTTTGCAAAAGCTTTGGGGAGTGCTCAAGGGACATCAGTATTGGATTGTTGTTTTATAAAAACAACAGATGAAAGAACTCTGAGGATTGGACCTGCAATCTGTTTGAGTAGAGGTTGCTGTTCTAATAGGTTTATGTGGTTTTCTCTGAGTGAGAGAAAGCGAGAATTGAGTTGTACAGTTCAGCAGCAACATCTTCTCATGTTCCAGTCCCGGCTGCTGAACTATAGAACTGAAATCTCTCAGAGAAAACTAACTGCACTCAGACAGACTGCGGATCCGGACCTAATCTTCTGAGTTCGTTTATCTCTGCTTTCCAAAACAATAATCCATTACTCCACAGCATGTCCCATTAACACCTATTTGTGATGTCCTTATAGTTATTCTTCAAAGTTTGTGCAAAGGCACTGAGAGCCTGAACTGTCTGGGTTGAGCAGAGCTCTGGCATTTTAAATGAGATCTGTTTTTGAAGAGTTTGTATGTGACCTACCCTTAAATCGTGGCAGATTTTTTAAAAATTTCCTTTTAAAATGTATCTATATACAATATAAGATATAACATAATCTGTCACAAATTAATTTATATATCACCAGCAATCAAGGACCCAACACAAATCTCTGCAACATGGATGTAATTATTCTGCAGAGAGCTCAATAACATGATTGGATACATTCTAAACAGCACACCCTAAAATCATCTTGTCAGAAGAGTAATTCTCAAAGACAGAATTAAACAGAAGCAGGAGTAATGAGTTTATTATCATTTACATAAATACAATGTACAGAAATTCTTGCTTCTTTCAGCCAAATAGGAACATGAGACGTACCAACTTTAATTGTATACACAAAATTATCACAATACACCAAAACAGAAAAAGACATCATAAATATGAAATGATAAACATTCATAATTGTTGGTAGTACGGGAAAAAATATGATGGTTTAACAGTGCATTTTTTGATGGTCCCAGACTAGTTTTGGGTTTGGGTTGTACAAGGAGTTTCAAGAACCTGACTGATATCAGGTAAAAACTTGTTTTTAAACCTTGAGGTGCTGAACTTCAGGCTTCAGTACCTTCTGCCTCAATTAAGCAGAGAGAAAATGTTGTGTCCAGGTTAATGGAGGTTCATTCACATTGGCTGCCTTCTTGAGGCAACGCCTGACAGAGAGGTATTTGATGAATGGGAGATCTGAGCTCATGATGAACTTGGCAAGGTTTATAATTTCCTGCAGCCTTCTGCATACTTGGGCCATGAGTTACCAAACAAGGCCATGATTCAACCAGTCAGTACACTTTTCACAACACATCTGGAGAAGTTTGATGTTCCCTTGTCTCAGATTTGATGTGCTGTCACCAGGAGAGGTCCTCAAATATATAAGCCACTTGGTTCCTCATGCTTGCACTGCCACTCTGTATGATTATTCATGATCTGCCCCAGACCTCAGTTTCCCTTCTCAGCTAGTTACCCATAACCTTTCAATTACCCAGTCTTTCAAAATATTATCATTCTCCTAAATTCTTAAGGAATAAATATTTCCATTGACCTGATCCATTAAAAACTCAATGTGGCAGTCATGAAAAATCCACCTTCTCAGAAGACTAAGTAAGTTCATCATGTTCTACTTGTCTCTCAACAGCTTTGACGGTCATGTGGTTGAAAGCATACTTGCTGGATGTATCATAGCATGGCATGGAAGCTATTGTCCTCAAGATAGGATAAAATTGCAAAAGATAGTGAATGCAGCATAGAACATAATGCAAACTTTCCACCTCCCGATGGACTCTGCAACTTTTTAGGAAAAGGAGCAAGCAGACTGAAAGACCCGTATTTTTGATCAGTCTTCACTGTGGAAGGCATTAGTACCGTACTGGACTCTCATGGCTCTCTTGGAAGAAAAGAGAGTGCAGTCAAACTCATGAGAGAGAAGATACTTGAGAAGCTAAATGAAATGGAATGTACCTTTGGGTTCTGAAGGATGTAGCTGTAGAGATTGTGGAGGCATTGGTAATAATCTTCCTGCAATCAATGGAGTCTGGCATGGTTCCGGTAGACTTGAGGATCTTGAATGTCACTCTGCTGTTTGAAAAGGGAGCGAGGCAGCAGAAAGGAACTGATAGATCTATTAATCTGATGTCAGTAGTTGGAAAGTTGTTGGAGTTGATTGTCATGGATGAGATTACGGAATACCTGGAGGTGAATGAAAAGATAGACCCAAGCAGGCATGCTTTCCTTCAAGGAAAATCATGCCAGACAAACCTATTGGAATTTTTTTTTAAGAGATCACAAATAGGATAGACAGGGGATATCCAGTGGATGTTGTGTATTTAGTCTTGGAAACATCACAGTCAAAACTCTCCCCACCTTCAAGAACATCTACTTGGAATGCTGCCATTAGAGAGCAGTGGTAATCATCAAGGATCCATATCACCTATTGGACATGCTCTATTCTCATTACTGCCATCAGGAAAGAGGTATAGGTTCCTCAAGACTTGTACCATCAGGTTCAGGAACAGCTGCTACCCCTCCACCATCAGAATCCTCAAAAACAAACTCCATTAGAGACTCATTCAAAGTCTCTTTCTTTGCACATTATTTAGTCTGAATATTTATATGTTTCTCTTTTGCACCATCAATTTGTTTACATTTCCCTCCCTTGAGTACAGTGCTATACTCTAAGTAAGTAGAAATTCTCCCTGGACTGTGGGGAAAAAAAAAGAATCTCAAGATTGTAGGTCATGCCATAAAATTGTTCTCTGACAATAAATCTGAACTTTAAACAGTTTGTTCCCTAAAGCCATCAGGCTCATGAATGAATCCCACAACAGTATTCTTATGCTCTTCTTATTCGATACAAATCAATCATTCTTTTCATTGTAATCCTATATTCGGTAAATTGTGTTTGATACACATCTGCAAGAATGTTAGGGATAATATGTTAATCTATGCACAGAAGAGCCCTTATCACTTTACAGGGTATTTTGTGACAAATAAACTTAAATGCATCCCGTGATCCAGCTTCCACGAACCTTCAGAGTAGAGAATTCTTCAGATTCACTGCCCACTGTGAGAAGAAATTCATAATCATCTATGATTGCTCATTCAAGACTCCCCCACAGGTGTAAACATCAGAGTAGCAACTCTCTCATGCCCCTGAGGATCATGTATCTTTGTCAAACAGCATCCCCTCTTAAAAAAAATGTAGGTAATTTATGACCTAACGACCTGGTCAACCTCTTCTGGCCACTCTCTAGTGCAAGTGTTTTCTTTCTTAAATAACGTGACAAAAGCTGTGCAATGTGATGCAGGTGTGATCTCAACAATACTCTTACAATTGTGCAAGAGTATTGATGAGTCCTATTTGCAAAATCAATCAATATGGTCAATTGCATTTTAATTGTATGTTGCACCTTCACAATAACTTGCTTCCTATCCAAGAACATCCTTGTATGCTCCGCTCATTAATAGTTTGTCTCCATGAAGATGAGTCTCTGTTCTAATTCATCTGATCAAAGGGCATGACCTAATACTTTCCCACTTTAAACCCCATTTGCCAAGTTTTTAATCCACTTGCTCATTCACTTGTCAGGAATGCACAACAGTGACTGCATTTCCTGCGAAGACTGGATCAGGAAAGTCTACCAGTCTCTATCATTTTAAACTTTTGAGGGAGCTCAGTTGAGAGTGTCCTGGCTAACTGCATCACCGTGTGGTACAGTGGCTGCAGAGAAATGCATTGGAGGCAAATCCATAGGTCCATAAAAGTTGCAGCAAGGATTACTGAAGGTTCTCTTCCTCACCCCCCCACCGCCCCCCCCATCAATGTGATCTACTGGGATCATTGTCTGAAGAGGGTGTGCAAAATCTTTGAGCACCCGTTCCATTTTCCAACACAGAGCATCTTTCAACTGCTGCCAGCAGTACCAGAGCCAAAGCCACCAGGCTGAGAAACAGCTTCTTCCCACGGGCAGTGAGAATGCTGAACGACCAAAGTAACTGCTCACACTAACCATCTGAGACCCTTGTATTCCCGAACCCACATTTATTTATTTATTTGTACACAAGTATGTGTCGGTTAATGTCCGCAATACATTCTGTGTAATTGGGTGTTATCCAAGTGGATCTTGAGTAAATACCATATTACTGTAAATACTTAGCAAAAACTATATGGGATACTGAACTTATGCTAAATTGAAATGTTTAATTTTTTTTTAACTTTTCTAACTTTAATGTGACACTTTCTTCATCTATATCACACACAATTAAACATCCACATCACTGTTCTCAACTTCTTCACAGTGCTCCATTGGAAGAATTTCAGGTCAAATAACCTCTAGTGATGGACTGTCACTCTGTCGTGCCTGATGGATCTGGCTGAAGCTCTTCTTGGGGAGGTGCTGGCTTCTTCAGGAATATGTCCAGTGTTGTTTGCCTAATTTGCTTTGTCTTTTCTTCATACATTTATTTTCTGCACCAAACACTGCTTGAGCATTCCTCTCTATGAATGAAAAGTGTTTGGTGTTTGGGTCCATCTCTTCAACATTCTTCTTCAAGCTGTTAAGGTCTTCTGCAAATGTTCTTCTCCTTTTACAGTTTCCTTTTCCCTTGCCTCTTCAGCTATTTGCTTTTGCTCTAGCTTCAGCAACTGTTCATTTGTTAGTTCCTCAGGAACCATCTCTAGGAGTTATTCAATGTCCTCATCATCTATGTCAAGGTTCAGGTTGTTATTTACCATGTCAATAACAGCTCTATTAATCCTTGCAATCTCATCGTCTTTTTCAAATCCCTTAAAGTAATGGAAATATTGCTTCAGTATTTTTTCCCTCTGACATTCAGGCACTCTGGTCACATGATCCCAGGCCCAAGCAGGGTATTTTATGCAGTGGAAAATCTCCTTCCAGAACTGCAT